>NC_133473.1:14840867-14902434 GCF_025370935.1 Choristoneura fumiferana
AACTTAAAATTATAACATTATATGTCAAGGTAGTTGCTGCATGATTGCGGTTGGAACTTTCAAAATATTTAACATGCCAAAGTTATAAACAATTATGCGCAAGTAACTTATAGGTACATTTGTCACGCTACTTTGCAAAAACATTGCTCAAGTAATGTTCAAAAACGTTACAATTTTAAGTTGTGGTAGCTTACTTGGAAGTTTCCTTGGCAACGTTGATTTAACGACAGAATGTAAGCTGCAGGAACTTACCGTTGTAACGTTTAAAATGTTAATTTAAAGCTTTAGACAACTTAACAGAAGTAATGTAGTAAAACTAACCTTGTAGCAAAGTTGCACATATATACTAAGGTAACTATGATGTGTAACGTTACAAAAACGTTTTTTATTATAACGTTACGCTTTGAAACATTGCAGTAAGATCGCGTGCAACTTTCAAATGTTAAGCATGCAAAGTTACAATAACGTTATAAAAATAACTTACAGTAAGTTGTTATGGCACTTTTAGGCAACATTTATTTTGTAACATTTTAATTGCAAGGTTGCTGCAAGATGCGGCAACATTGCATATGTGGCATTCAAACTCCTGATAATGTATGGTTTTGGCAACTTTCTGGCAAGGTTCGTGGGCAACGTTGATAATGTGAGCTAGATCAACATTGCAGCGATGTTTCGGTAAGGTTTGTGCTTAGTGGGAACGTTCAAGACATTATAAATACCGTTTCTATCATTAAGAGATAATGTCCAAGACATTATAATTTACTGTTTTGATCAATAAGATATAACGTTCAAGACATTATAATCTACTACAACAGATATTTTTGCTGAATCCTGATCAGTTAGCTTTACTGTGTTTGTCCGTTAAGTTTACTGCTTTGATCATTAAGAGATAATGACCAAGACATTATAATTCACTGTTACAACAGACATTTTTGCAAAAATTATGATCAGTCAGCTTTACTGTGTCTCCCGTTAAATTTACTGCTTCGATCATTAAGTGATAATGTCCAAGACATTATAATTTACTGTTACAACAGATATTTTTGCTGAATCATGATCATTTAGCTTTACTGTGTTGTCCGTTAAGTTAACTGCTTTGATCATTGAGTGATAATGTCCAAGACATTATAATTTACTGTTTCGATCATTAAGAGATAATGACCAAGACATTATAATTTACTGTTACAACATAATTTTTTGCAAAATTATGATCAGTCAGCTTTACTGTGTCCTCCGTTAAATCAACTGCTTTGATCATTAAGTGATAATGTCCAAGACATTATAATTTACTATTTTGATCAGCAAGTGATAATGTCCAAGACATTATAATTTACTGTTTTGATCAATAAGATATAAGTTCAAGACATTATAATCTACCGTTTCTATCATTAAGAGATAATGTCCAAGACATTATAATTTACTGTTTTGATCAATAAGATATAACGTTCAAGACATTATAATCTACTGTTACAACAGATATTTTTGCTGAATCCTGATCAGTTAGCTTTACTGTGTTGTCCGTTAAGTTTACTGCTTTGATCATTAAGAGATAATGACCAAGACATTATAATTTACTGTTACAACAGACATTTTTGCAAAATTATGGTCAGTCAACTTTACTGTGTCCTCCGTTAAATTTACTGCTTCGATCATTAAGTGATAATGTCCAAGACATTATAATTTACTGTTACAACAGATATTTTTGCTGAATCATGATCATTTAGCTTTACTGTGTTGTCCGTTAAGTTAACTGCTTTGATCATTGAGTGATAATGTCCAAGACATTATAATTTACTGTTTCGATCATTAAGAGATAATGACCAAGACATTATAATTTACTGTTACAACATAATTTTTTGCAAAATTATGATCAGTCAGCTTTACTGTGTCCTCCGTTAAATCAACTGCTTTGATCATTAAGTGATAATGTCCAAGACATTATAATTTACTATTTTGATCAGCAAGTGATAATGTCCAAGACATTATAATTTACTGTTTTGATCAATAAGATATAACGTTCAAGACATTATAATCTACTGTTACAACAGATATTTTTGCTGAATCCTGATCAGTTAGCTTTACTGTGTTGTCCGTTAAGTTACTGCTTTGATCATTAAGAGATAATGACCAAGACATTATAATTTACTGTTACAACAGACATTTTTGCAAAATTATGGTCAGTCAACTTACTGTGTCCTCCGTTAAATTTACTGCTTCGATCATTAAGTGATAATGTCCAAGACATTATAATTTACTGTTACAACAGATATTTTGCTGAATCATGATCATTTAGCTTTACTTGTTGTCCCTTTAAGTTAACTGCTTTGATCATTGAGTGATAATGTCCAAGACATTATAATTTACTATTTCGATCATTAAGAGATAATGATCAAGACATTATAATTTACTGTTACAACATAATTTTTTGCAAAATTATGATCAGTCAGCTTTACTGTGTCCTCCGTTAAATCAACTGCTTTGATCATTAAGTGATAATGTCCAAGACATTATAATTTACTATTTTGATCAGCAAGTGATAATGTCCAAGACATTATAATTTACTGTTTTGATCAATAAGATATACGTTCAAGACATTAAAATCTACCGTTTCTTTCATTAAGAGATAATGTCCAAGACATTATAATTTACTGTTTTGATCAATAAGATATAACGTTCAAGACATTATAATTTACTGTTACAACAGACATTTTTGCAAAATTATGGTCAGTCAACTTTACTGTGTCCTCCGTTAAATTTACTGCTTCGATCATTAAGTGATAATGTCCAAGACATTATAATTTACTGTTACAACAGATATTTTTGCTGAATCATGATCATTTAGCTTTACTGTGTTGTCCGTTAAGTTAACTGCTTTGATCATTGAGTGATAATGTCCAAGACATTATAATTTACTGTTTCGATCATTAAGAGATAATGACCAAGACATTATAATTTACTGTTTTGATCAATAAGATATAACGTTCAAGACATTATAATCTACCGTTTCTTTCATTAAGAGATAATGTCCAAGACATTATAATTTACTGTTTTGATCAATAAGATATAACGTTCAAGACATTATAATCTACTGTTACAACAGATATTTTTGCTGAATCCTGATCAGTTAGCTTTACTGTGTTGTCCGTTAAGTTTACTGCTTTGATCATTAAGAGATAATGACCAAGACATTATAATTCACTGTACAACAGACATTTTTGCAAAATTATGATCAGTCAGCTTTACTGTGTCCTCCGTTAAATTTACTGCTTCGATCATTAAGTGATAATGTCCAAGACATTATAAATTTACTATTTTGATCAGCAAGTGATAATGTCCAAGACATTATAATTTACTGTTTTGATCAATAAGATATAACGTTCAGACATTATAATCTACCGTTTCTATCATTAAAGATAATGTCCAAGACATTATAATTTACTGTTTTGATCAATAAGATATAACGTTCAAGACATTTAATCTACTGTACAACAGATATTTTTTGCTGAATCCTGATCAGTTAGCTTTACTGTGTTGTCCGTTAAGTTTACTGCTTTGATCATTAAGAGATAATGACCAAGACATTATAATTCACTGTTACAACAGACATTTTTGCAAAATTATATCAGTCAGCTTTACTGTGTCCTCCGTTAAATTTACTGCTTCGATCATTAAGTGATAATGTCCAAGACATTATAATTTACTGTTACAACAGATATTTTTGCTGAATCATGATCATTTAGCTTTACTGTGTTGTCCGTTAAGTTAACTGCTTTGATCATTAAGTGATAATGTCCAAGACATTATAATTTACTGTTTCGATCATTAAGAGATAATGACCAAGACATTATAATTTACTGTTACAACATAATTTTTTCAAAATTATGATCAGTCAGCTTTACTGTGTCCTCCGTTAAATCAACTGCTTTGATCATTAAGTGATAATGTCCAAGACATTATGATTTAATGTTTTGATCAGCAAGTGATAATGTCCAAGACATTATAATTTACTGTTTTGATCAATAAGATATAACGTTCAAGACATTATAATGTACCGTTTCGATCATTAAGAGATAACGTTCAATACATTAAAATATACTGTAACAACACAGACATTTTTGCAAAATCATGATCAGTTAGCTTTACTGTGTTCTCCGTTAAATTTACTGTTTTGATCATTAAGTGATAACGGTCAAGTCATTAAAATTCACTGTTACAATACAGTAATTTTTGCGAAATAATGATCAGTCAGCTTCTGTGTTCTCCGTTGAATTTAAATTGTTTTGATCTAAAAGTGATAACGGTCAAGTCATTAAAATTTACTGTTACAACACAGGCATTATTGAGAAATCATGATCAGTTAGCTTTACTGTGTTCTCCGGAATTGTACTGCTGCTCTTCTCAAATATAAACTCAAGTCATTAAAATTCACTGCAACAAAACGAGTAAATGAACGAATATCCCGCTCAATTTTACTTTGTTCTTAGTTTTTTTTACTGTTTTAATTAAGTGATAATCGGTCAACCTAATAAAAAATACTGTTTGAACTTTAGCATTATATGCGAAATCATGATTAGTTAGCTTTACTGTGTTCAAAAACCGAGGTGAAATTACTGTTTTAGTGATTATTGAAGCGATATGTTCCGAAATGTTACAATTTACTCTTATAAAGTATGCAACCTCGTTGTACCATCGTTTAATTTTAACGTTTTTCATTAATTTCAAATGTTCCATCAGTTAATTTGACTGTTTTGTATTTAACTGTTTTTGAAACGGTTGTTGTAATGTACAAAACGTTACGTTAATGTGAATCCGTTTACTATAGAACGTAAAATTATTTTTCAGTGTATATAGTGATCATTGATCGGTCAGTAACAAGTTTCTTCATAAAATAATTTTGCAGGAGGTTGACGGTAGAATAAATCGACAATCCTACTAAGACAAGCGAGTAACATTTCTGCATGATGGTCGGCGCGGTAACGAATCGGTCCCTCACATCGACGCGACTTGATCCCAATATTTTTTGAACAAAACGAAATGGCGCAAATAATTTAATAAAATTTTCTTCCAAAATATCTCGCGATAGGCTTTCGAACGATTTTGAACAATCTTGTTTACTTTCGTGACTGCCTTCAATGAGAACATTGAGAACCATCGTCGCAGTTCGAGTGCCTTCCTTTTCACATTTACGAGTACGTCAACAAATGTGTCTTTTCTAATCTATATCTCTAATTGAAATGTCGTAATTAGTTGAAGGGAAGGAAATTGTAGGAGTACATTTTTATTACGTTAATAACTAACAAGCGATTAATTAACGAACGATGGTTATTGAATTATCGAATTGAGGCATTAAGAAATTAATAAACGGCTAACCGAAGTGGGTTTCTACGGTATGGAATAAATCTAGTTAGTTGAAATAGGTATTTATTCAAACTTAAGATTTTCAGTTTTTAAATTTGATAGTTGTTTAGGCCACCACGCCCACCACGTATGTACCTGAAATGAATCCTATTTTTATACGACTTCAAAAAAAGAGGACGTTACCAATTATTTTTTTTCCCCATTGTCACCAAGTCATGATCTGATGAGAAGGTCCTAGGCAAATCGATGGAACTCTTCCAATGCCAAAAATCACGTCGATCCGTCGCTCCGTTTTGACGTGAAAGACGGACAAACATACACACTAACATACAAACACACACACTTTCGCATTTATAATATTAGTATGGACTGACTGACAGACAGACAACGCATAGCCTAAACTACTGGTGCTAGAGACATGAAATTTGGCATCGATGGGCCTAAAGTAATACAGAGATGCACTAGGGGATGATCTAGGGGGATATGTTTGTGAGAGGCTGATAGTTGAATACATTGAAAAGAGTACAAATTTTGTAAATCAGTAGGTGCTGAAATGAAGTTATCTTTCACGTTGATGCGGGACGAACCCAAAATTGTTTGTAGGATTCGAAACGTAGCAAAGACTTGTAAAACTTTCATCCAAATTATATTGTGAGACATATTTTAATATTCTTAAATTATACAGTTTATCTTTGTTTGAATTTCCAATTACAGCCATGACAGTAGGTACGCGCTTTTTTATTTTTACACTATACCTAATGCGTCTATTCTATACTAAACGGTCTACGTAATTTGAATGATGCAATTAGCTAAAACCTTTAGAGTATACATATACCTACCTGAAACTTGGAAAGATTTTTTTTGAGTATCCTTCGATACACCAACTAGAAACACGATAATAACTTTTTCACCTCAGCACCTCAAACAGGCAGGTTTTGCTATGAGAAATCAGTGAGCAAAATCGCATTTTGCTCACTCCGTGAGACAAAGTAACTTTTTAATAATTTTTTTTAAATACTGAGTACAGTGCTGGGTCTACTCACTGAATTCCAAATATTTGAACTTTACTTTGATCTGTCATTTCACTTCAACTCGAAAAAAACAAGAGATAGGATCAAATTTGTCGATTACAAACTTAAATTAAATTTTTGGTATTAAAAATATATCGAAATATTTCCAAAATGTAAATTTTCCCGATCTTTTAATAAAGTATGCAACCTCGTTGCACGAAAACCGCTTCTCTTGTTTTTTTTTTTATAAAAGAATTCCGTATACTGCCTCTACAGTATAATTATTAATTGTTAAATTGAATGATTTTTTAACAAATCTATTTATGTTTATGTAATAGAAATCTTAATAAAAATCATATTTAATGGTTTAATTGTTCAACCTTTTCAATTACCCCGAGATGAGGCTTTTTGCAGTATTAAAAAATAAGTGTGACATTAGTACAAGAAGTTAAGATTGCATGTTATGAGTATGCGATTTGTATTGTAGCTACTGGACTCTTTTTATGGTTTTAAATGTAATTATTATATTTGATAATAATCGGATTCTATTTTAAAAAAATGTGTTTGTTTTGTAAACAGGGAGGTATATGTGGTTTTATTCTTATGTTACATTTAAATTATGTTCTCGCTGCTGAGGTGAAAAATTGTATGTGTCACACGAGACCAAAGTTTTTTTGCATCTCGTGTATTTCAATCCCTTGCTGATCTCAGGATTCTAACCTAGAATCACTCGCTAACGCTCGTGATTCAATTATAGAATCCTTCGCTTACTCGGGATTCAAAATCAACACTCGCAACAAAAAACAACTTTGCTCTCTTGTTGCACAAATAACTATTATAATTGGGCTATCAAACACATTAACAAATTGTTAGAAACACGCCTGAACCTCTTTAGCAATTATTTAATAATCTCAATTACCGTGCAACTCTAGCTTTTGAAGATTATAGGAAAGCAAATTGTAGTATTATAACCAGCAAAGATGTTGTTATTTGAAATATGTTGAGCAGGAGCCGTGCGTCCACGCGCCACATTCCATACACCGAGAAGCTCGGTGGTGTTTCCTCTATCAGCTTCAACATTCTTTTGGCTTTCTCCCTTAGAGGTCCTGAAAATACGTCAACCTTGTTTAAAAATAAGATTTTGTAAAAAAATAATTTTAACAAGATTTTTTTGTTGAGTAATTGTTTTTTTTGACTGTATAGCATTTTCGTCTAACTTACACATGTATACCAAATTTCAAGTCGATCCGACCACTATAGTTTTTTTTTAGTATTAGAAAAAGGGTAAACAATCTTGAAGAGTCTTTTTATTGAAAAACGTTTTTAAAAAAATAGTAACTATTACTTATGATACCAAAAGCATGTAAATGATCATAATGTCCTTGCTAATCGTTACGATTTGCTGTGACTTATTTTTAAAAGTGTTTTTCAATAAAAAGACACTTCAAGATCGCTTACCTTCTTTCTAATGCTAAAAAACGAAGTATAGAAATGGATTAAAATAAAGTGCAAGATATGAAACAACCGAATAAATAACTATACGAGGTGAAATTAAGGTTGTATTACTTAAGGCAAAGCCAATGAGACGAGATAGGTACTTATAGTGGCGTAGCGTCAGTTATTTCCATAGTTAAGCCGAAGCAGAGGTCGCTTACATTTTTTCTAAATACTGAATGTCCTGTTGTCCTATTTTGTAAATATTGGGCAAGCCGGTGGGAATAGGGTTCTAAGGACGCTTCGCCATTGCGAGATATACTTCATCTTTGTCTGATACCTATACGTAATTATTAGTATCTTGCTCCTTTTCTCTCTCATGCCATAATTTATCTCTTCACGTTGACCTTAGTTTACTAATAAAATAAATCTTTTTAACATTTCCAGAAAGCATAAGGCATGGAATAACATCATTGACGAGATGACGAGTTGACGAGCAAGTGTGATGAAAAAAATATTCCTGTTCACGACTAATTGTAAGCAGTCGCCTTGTAAAATACGTAGTCTAAAGTAGAGTAGTAAAAGCAATAGAGCAAGCAGTAGAGTAGTAGAGTAGTAATAGGTAAGTACAACTAGATTTCATTTCTAATATTTAATGAATTCGTCGTAATGAAACCTAATCTTGTAACAAAGCAGAATTTTTCATATCTTTTATTCTAGATTTATTAACTCTGTTATAAACATCAAATCCAGAATCTGTACCAAAAGGTGCATCTACACGGCAGTTAACTTTTTTGGAGCAACATTGTGCAATACGACAAAATTAGGAAACTATCAACTACTTACCAAATTTAAATACCTAGTTAACCCATAAAATAATACGTCAGTTACAGATAACCTAATGTTACATTGTGCACAATGTTGCTCTATAAAAGTATAACGGTGGTGTGGATGTAGGTTGTTGTAATGACAATTGGTATTTACCCTCTGTGCTACGTGACAGCGCATAAACACACAGTTTCTTGGTGATGTAAACTTCTCGGAAGAAAACTTCGCTGAGAACACACAGTACTAGAAGTAGGGCGGCTAATATGAGTGACAACACGTTCAATTCTATTAAGTTGAGCCACATCAGGTACTGAAATGAGACGATGATTTAAGAGCGTTTATACCTGCTGAGCTGGCAACGTTGCATTTTTGTTAGTTTTTCTCGATTATTCCACAAAAATTGACTGAATATTAATAACGCGGTCTGATAGAACTATTCTTTATATTATTATATAAGTGAATGTGTCTACTCCAATAATTATGCGTGATAGATAGACTTTTATTTTCATTAAAAACCGTTAATAAGCATTTGTTCGTTTTAATTATTGGATGGAGTAGACCACATTTTTAATTTTCATTACATTTTTATGGAGTAATCGAGAAAAACTAACAAAAATGCAACGTTGCCAGCTCAGCAGGTATATTGGCACCACAACCTCCCCCTTGTGATACTTCGTGATATGTTTCCGAAACTCCTGCCTTACGCGAAACATCTTAAATAGGTATATTGTACCTACTAACCTATATCATTTAGCATTAGATCTAAAATTTAAATTGGAATTCCGCGGGAATATCGGGAAAAAAACATTAAATTTAAAAAACCAGACTGCCTTAAAAACTAAAAGGAAGAAAATAAGTCTAGTGGTCTAGAACTCTATCAAGAAGCTCATTTAAGGTTCAACAGTCTGGACCCATTACGAAGATTTTTTGAGCTGGTTACGATTTGAATGGGTCCCGACCGTTGAACCTTAAATGAGCTTCTTGATAGAGTTCTAGACCACTAGACTTATTATCTTCCTTTTAATTTTTAAGGCAGTCGGGTTTTTTGATTTTTTAAATTTAATGTTTTTTATTTTATACTTTTTGATATTTCTGTGAAAATAGTAGATTAAAAGTATTATAATCCATATTTAAAATGGGCTAATTATAAGCTTTCATTTGATTCCCATATTGTTACAATGTAAAAGATTTTTTTTTTATTACTTACTTCGCCATATTTTTTTTCGCAGACGCCATTTTGAAATATTATATACCCTATGTCACTCCGACAGTTATGACGAATCCAATGATAGCTCATATTATGTTACAATCCGTCCAGCCGTTTAGGCACTTGTCCCATCGCCGACGATGAGCGAGAAGCGAGCAGAGCGAGTAACTAGAAACGAGTGGGCTAGCAGTGAAAAGCGAGTGTTCGAGCACGACGGGCGATTACTCGCTCCACTCGCTCGAGCCGGGCGGCCGCCAAGCTAACAGCGCTGAGCGAGTATCGCTGAGCTAGTTTTATAGCTCAGCGAGTTTTATAGCTCTTGTCGCTGCGACAAAAGATGAAAAGCGAGTTCTCGCCGGCAGTGTGAACCGCCAGCGATCAACTATTAACATATAGGTATGTCTCTTTTACTCACACAGCATCTTATATCTTTTGTTCGTTTCTTGAGCGAGAAAATAGTCGATAGCCAATCGTTTCCTCGCCGGCGGTGAGACAACTGCCTTAGGCTGCAGCAAAGACCAAAGAAATGGACATACATACCCACATACATACATACTTACATACATACATACGCTCGAAAAACATAACCCTCCTTCGGGCAGTCGGGTAAAAAGTAGTCTACTTGTTATTTCAGAATCCGGTAAAAAGTAGTCTACTTGTTATTTCAGAATCCAGGTATTGCATCCTAAATTTAACTAAATCATTATTAAACTGTTCTTGTGTGAAAGAGTAACAAACACACTTACAAATTTTCGCATTTAGATATACTATCCGCGGAAACTATGTAATTTGGCGGGATAAAAACAATTTTATGTCCTTCCCCGGACTAAAATTTCATGTAAATCAATTCAGCCGTTTAGACGTCAAAAGGTAATAAATAAATAAAAAAACAGACAAAAACTTGCATTTATAATATATATTAGTGGGATTGTATTTGTGTCTATAGCAGCTTTTTTAAACAAAACATAGAGAACCTACTTTGTCAGTGCTGGTTCTTAAGGCGAGAATTCCATATTGAAAGGTACATAAAATCCATGCAACAAATACGCTGCAGAACAATAGTATCTGAAAACAATTTAGCATCTGTTTGATAGAAAATAGAACAAGTGAAATGAAAATAACCACTGCTCCTAACTAAGACCGGGAATATACCTACATGCCTGACGCTTGCATATTTTTGTGCCTGTAGCTATCGCCCGTACGTCCAACTGAGTACAAAAATTTTATAACAAAAAATTGAACCGACTACAAAAAACCTTGAAAATAATTTTCTACCAGTCTGAAGTCGGTGCCTCAGCACCACGGCTCAGCACGAGCCAGCAGGAGTGGACCTATAGTCGCTTCCGCCTACGTACTACATATTGGGCTTCAATCACTCCTGCTGGCTCGTGCTGAGGCACCGACTTCAGACTGGTAGAAAATTATTTTCATGGTTTTTTGTAGTCGGTTCAATTTTTTGTTAAACAATTTTTTTCACCCTTTTTAGTGTAAGTAATCTAATACTTTAATGCCAACTGCTCGTCACCTTTTACCAAAAATTGCTTTGTCCGATGCAGAGACGTTCATTATTGAGGAGTCCTGGTGCTTCACCACCCATTCCATTTCACATATGCATTACGAGGAGCATAAATTGCTTAGCAACTGTGTTAAAGTAATTGAAATTCAACCCATGCAATACTTGTTATTGAGTGTAACTCCGATGGTCAACTGTGGTATTCATCATCAGTTCCACTTCACCAAATGATGATTTTCAAGAGCAAATGCACGAGTTACTACTAAATATATCAAAATTACCATAGGTGTCCCTACAACATTTGAAGAGTTCCCTCGATTTCCTTAGGATCCAATCATCAGATCCTGATTTGATGCTTATGGAACCTAATTGATAGCATTCCTAGACGAACCCAAAAAAAAATTCAAATCGGTTCATAAATGACGGAGTTCTGAGGTAACAAACTATAAAAAAAATACAACCGAATAGAATAACCTCCTCCTTTTTTTTAAGCGGGTTAAAAATAGATATGACAAGCGTGCGAGCTACTGGCATGTTTATTCCCGGCCCTATTGATAATTTTTAAAACACTCAAAACTTTACAAAACAAATAATACATAAGTAGTCTATGAAAAGGAAATTTACCTGAAATTTGTATTGATCCTTGAAAATGGTGAAACCGTAAAATATTTGTTTCAAATAAACATCCGTGTCACTTGAAGAAAAATTTTCCCACTCAGCATTTTGCGACCTGCATCGTCCACATAGTACTTCCATGTTGATATTTTCTCTTTCAAAATATTTCGTTACAATTGAATTTATAACACGTATTCTAACGGTGAAAAATACTATATGGCTAGAGCAAGAACACAGTTCTGTTATAAATGTTTGTATCGCCCATGATAATCCGATCAACTCAGTAAATCCAAATTCCTTTGTTGATATTAATGATAATACCAAAATGGTTAAAGTACCAGCACTCAAAGTCAAAGTCGTGCTGAGATTGTACTTGTAGTGCTTGATATTAATGCTCTTGCTCTTATTTATTTTCATAAGACGATCTATTTCTTGCATTTTATTTATGAGGTTAACGTTACCTTCGTTGTTAAAAAATCGAGCATTGATTATGCTCATCGAAAATACAAGAATAATACCACCCACGACGCCTACATAGAATTCAGCAATTTTGTTGTTAGAGGTGGAAAACCTCTGGTAGTAATTTTGGAGCAACTGGACGATTGACGCTATGGTTCCAGCCACACAGACAATCGTGTAACATTTTTGTAAAATCGTAGGTGTGGTTACGAATCGGTCGTGGACATGGACGCGGCAAGATCCCAAAAATATTTGAGTAACACGAATGGGTTGAAACACTTTAACGAAATTTTCGTCTAAGATGTCATTGGATAGGAATTCTGACGATTTTTTAAGATGCTCATTCTGAACCCTGCTTTGAAGTAAAGCCATGATTGCAAGAGACTTTTGGGCAAACTGCGTGGTGCTCAATCGCGTGAGCGTGTTCAACATTATATCGTACTTAATATAATTCACTTTAAAAATAATTAATAGTTTCGCAGTAGGCATAAAACTACCATTAGCTAATGCAACATTATTATCATAATATTTTATGTCTTTAATATTAATAATTCAAGCAATACAATAAGTAAGATATTATTATGTTTACGTGACCATAGTATGTATCTAACTAATTTGTCAAAATAAAAAACCGGGCAAGTGCGAGTCGGACTCACGCACCGAGGGTTCCGTACACATGTATAGGTATGTAAGTAAACGGGAATCGTGTCTTGAAGATATTTCTCGCTTTTTCCGAGTGATTTAATACCCTACTCTTAAGCAAAATGTGGGGTCAGATTATATTGGTCATTAATATTTACAGACAGACAGATATATTTGATTATGATTAACTGACATAGTATTATAAGTCAACCTTATTACCAACAAATTATCAAAATCAAAATCAAAAATGCTTCATTTCATTCCACACAATTAATGGGTAGGGTGACAAATGGAGAGGCCTCCCAGTAGGCGTTTTGCATCTGTGTTAGGAGGACTAACACTAGGATTATGGATTTAATTTTCTGAAATATATATTGTTTTTAAAATAAAAATCAAGGTTTTCAGACTTTTTTAATTTGTTGTGTTATAATAGCTATCTTCATACCAAATTTTAAGATTCTCAGTTCACGGGAAGTACCCTGTAGGTTTTGATTCCCTTGCGAGTTTCGAAAAATTGCGGAAATTTGCAGCATAAACGGCTGCACTTTTGGTTGCGTTGGCTTAGAAGTTAGATTTTTTCACAGCTCCAAGGGACAGTAGACCTCAGTATTTGATATAAATTTCAGCTTGACAAAAAGTGATCCTGTTCCGTTTTTAGGGTTCCGTAGTCAACTAGGAACCCTTATTACACTTAGTTTATCTATGTCTGTACGTCTGTCTGTCCGCGGGTAAGCTCAGAGACCGTTAGTACTTGAAAGCTGTAATTTGACATGAATATACATATCAGTCACGCCGACAAAGTGGTACAATAAAAACTCTAAAAATAGTAAAAAAAAATTTTTTGGGGTACCTCCCATAGACTGGGGGTTTTTTTTTTCTCGACTAATCCTATATTGTGGGGATTTTTAAAACCATTAGGAGGTTGCTAAGACAATTTTTCTATTCAATGATCTGTTTGCGAAATATTCAGCTTTAAAGTCTACATTTTCATTGAAATCGAGCGTCCCCCACCTCTATAATCTAAACTGTTGTGTGGAAAAATTAAAAAAAAAATCAGAATGGTAGTAAATATATCAAATTTACAAGGAAAATTATAGCCGCTAAGATTGGTTGACAATTATTAGTAGTTTAAGAGTAAATAGCAGCCTACGGTATAAAATATACTTAAACTTGGAAGATTCATTACACAATACGAAATTTTTTCGTAATGGCTACGGAACCCTATCCTGGGCGTGTACGACACGCTCTTAGCCGGTTTTTTTCCTTTTGAGGTACGGAACCCTAAAAAGGAATAATTTCTAGGGTTCTGAACCCATACTCGTGCAAGCCGTGTGGACGACTGGTTTGACCTATGGCCTCTGAAGCAGAGGATCGTGGGTTCAAACCCCGGCTCGCACCTCTTGAGTTTTTTGAAATTCATGTGCGGTATTAGGTACAATTGAAAACCACGAGCTTTACGGTGAAGGAAAACATCGTGAGGAAACCTGCAAAAACCTGCGAAGCAATTCAATTTATGGTTCCCAATCCGCACTGGGCCCGCGTGGGACTACTGCCCAAGCCTCATTAACTCTCCTCATAACCTTTCATTGACTCTTTTTAAAAATTAACGAACTTTCTTATAACTAAGCAATAAAATAAAAACCAACCATAATTTTTCTCAAATTATTTATTATATGTATTTTATTTTAATAGTTGATAATGTAACAAAGATGATGCTGAAAAAAGATGATGATGATGAAAAAAGATGTGCAGTGCACGATATTTATGGGCCGACCTAATGCAGGGAGAAACGGGGAGGTATGGGTAAACAGGTATTACACATCCAACAGAATAACGAAAGTTGCAAAAAAAGATTAGGTATTGGATTTTAGTGTCTCGAAATTTTTGTAAGTATTCTCATTTTAAAACGTGAGCTGCAGGATAGTAACAATCAGAGTAGTTATGATATTAAAAATGTGCAGCAGCAGATACACGTCCATGGTCCACATCCCGTATACCGAGAAACATGGCGGCGACATTTCTATTAGTTTAAACATGTTCTTGGCTTTTTTCCTCAAAGGCCCTGAAATAAAGTAACAGTCACAGTAAACTCCTAATGCTAAGTACTTGCTTACTTGTTAGATCTATCGCATACTACAATCCTTTTCGGGGACGTATCTGAATATCGAAAATTAAAGTATCTAATGTTAAAAAGTCGCCGGTCAAAATATCGAAAGTAGGTTAGGTTCGACATTTTGACCGTCGATATTTTAACTATAGATATTTCAAATTTCGAAATTCAGATACGTGCCCTCTTTTTCGCATTAATCCCCCAGTGGTATACTATGTGGCATAACATTCGCCTTAAGAGAGATTTCTCTATTATGGTATATGTGTAGTGGTGGTTTAAAATTCATTTGTCACTGGTCGGTTACATATTTGAATATCGAAAATTAAAATACCTACGGTTAAAATGTCGATGTCTAAAATATGCAAAAATTTAATTTTTTTATTATACCTATTGATTAAAATATCGTACATACAAATCTGCTTTATTTATTGCTTCTTTCTCTTAATAGCATTTATTTTACATAATCTAGTATTTTTTAGCACTCACCGCGCCGGCCGCTGCCGCGGCACGCTCGCTTCGCTCGCTCGGATCGTGCGTTGTTGTGGTCACAGTTCTAACCTAACCGAACCAAACATTTTTGGTAATTCATGTTCAATAGGTTTGGTTATGTTTAGTATTGCGTCAAGGCGCGAAGCGCCTTAACTGAGCGGAATAGGAGCTCCGCGAAGCGAAGCTCCGTCGATCCAGTCACATGATAGTTCATATATAGGATATTCGATACTCTGTACTTATTTATATCTTTCGATGTCACTTTTGTAGATAAATATATTTTCGATATATTGGACGTAGGTTATCTAACCATTCGACGATATAAACTTTCGTTATTTTAATTTTCGATATTTCAATATTTTGAACATCGATATTTTGAACATCGACATTTTACCCGTAGGTATTTAAACTTTCAATATTCAAATATGTAACCCATGGGTCTAGCCAAGATGATTTATTACATTATTACCAACAAGTTTTTTTGCCTTCAACTCTGTCTAGTGCAGAATTCAACCGCTTATTGCTGGGCAGTGGGTAGGTTCAGGGTAGACAGCTGATAGCTCGCGCCTGCAACGGCACTGCTATTTACGCATCAGCGTCAGCCTTAACAGCAGGCAGTGCTCGTGCTGCCTACCCATAATGCACGTCATAATAGTGCTGCCAAACCTCAATGCACACCACCGTTAGTGCTTCCTATCCTCAATGCAGGCCACCCTTGGTGCTGCCTACCCTCGATGTACGCCATCGTAGTGCTGCCTACCCTAAATGCATGCCAGGAAGAATAATGTTGACAAATTAAAAAATTGCCACCCCTGTCTGACCAATTGGGCAGAATTTCCTCCTCAACAGCGTACCTACCTACTTGTGGTGAATCTACGGCGAACACGTGTTTTTCTTCTCAGAACGGTACCTACGGCAGTACAGGGGAACTGAATCTGAAGATTCAAAAGATTCAGATCCTCAATCAAGCTGATCTGAATCACAAATACGAATATACATTACACAGAGCAAAATATCTTACCATCCACGTAACGTGACATAACTAGAATCGACAACTGTTTAGTTTTGTAAACTTCTCGGAAAAACGATTCGCTGTGTATACAGAGTACCAGGAGTAAAGACAGTTCCATTGCCGAAAGTGATAGCAAAAGGAGGTAATCAAGAAGCACGATACGCTGAAATAAATATACATACGGTTTTAAACTTATAAAGTTTATTAATCAATGAACAATACGAACATATCGTCTTTGATGCCCTTAAATAGCATATTATAGGTCTTTCCGAGATGGCGAGAGGAGATTATCAAACCTTTTAATGAAATAAATAATTGCTTAAGTAGGTACTCTTACGTTTGATAGTTTGGTGGAGAAGTATTTACCTGGTTTAAATAACTATGTTGCAATGTAAATATTCCATACTCAAAGGTGAACAATATCCAAGCAACAAGTACCACACAAAATGCAAAAATCTGAAAAACAGTAACTTACAATGTGATATGTACTTAACACTACCATCTGTGTAATTTGCAAAAGTAATTCTATAATGTATATAAACCTGAAAATGAATTTACCTGAAACCTAAATTGATCCTGAAAGGATGCGAAACCGACAAAAATCTCGTTTATATAAACATCTGTGGCACTTGTCTCAAATTCTTGCCATTCTGCGGAATTATCCGCAAGTTGAACTGCTGATATACTTTCTTCACTCAAGACTTCAATACTACAACGTCTTCTTTTAAAATGTTTAATAATAATGGAATTTATCAAGCGTACTCTTATGTCGAAGAATCTTATATGGCTTGAGCAATTACTCAGCTCGAAAACAAAAGTCTGCAAAATATACGTAGCTCCGGCGAGTTCCAAAACCCCAAATTCTTCTCTTGCAATGAAAAGTGACAGAAGAAAAATGGCCATGAAGATAATAGCCAACGCAAATACCACCCTCCGATTTTGTTTGAAGTGAGTGACGTTGATCATGGTATGATATGTTCTCATTATACGATCTATTTTCTGCATTTTAATAAGCAATTCCACATTACTCTTATTGTTCATGAACCGAGTGTGTATTATGTTAGTTGAGAAAACTATAAGCGCTGCCGAGATTCCACCCATCCATAGGAAGTACATTAAAAAATAACGCTTGTCGTTAAACCTCAAATAATAAACGCGTAGAAGATACATCAAAGAAATTGACATTAATATTATGCAAAAAATTGTATAGCATTTTTGGTAAATTGTAGGCACCGTCACTGAACGGTTTTTAACGTCCACGCGGCTAGATCCCAGTATTTTTTGAAAACTACGAAAGGGCTCGAACACTTTAATGAAATCATCGTCCAAAATATTATCTTCAGAATGTTCAGGAGAACTAAATTCGATGAATTCATTTTGATCCCATCGCGTTAATGCCATAACAGTGATTATCAGTAAATACCTATCTAAGGAAAACGTGTGATACCAGTAGAAAGCGACAGGTTACTAATTTGTAGTAACCCGTCCATTATTAGTTTCTTGTTCAGTTAGTTTAATGCGTTAGGCTTTGCTATAACGTTGTTAAAAGATAATAAAATAACCGTAACTACCTACTAAATAATTCCAACTGAAATTACCTTTAATAACTTAATACAAATAATTGTTGGGAGGCACGCAAACTTGACACTCACAACATGCAAAAAAGGATTTCTTTGCACCATGATCAAAGATTAGCAATTTGCAAAAGAACAATCGTGTAAGTAGCAGATATTGCAAATATGTGCAATGGTAGCCGATTATCGACAGTGTAAACGTCGTATATCGCGAACGTCGATTTTATTTCCACAAGCATGAGGATTTGCCGAGCTCTCATATGCATTTTATCTGTAAAAATGTTAAGTAAATTAAATTAACCTAAATTTTTGAACAACAAGCATCACATGTTTCGTCAATATTGATATGTATAAGTAATTGGAAGAAAATTAAGGCAATTCAGCAAATTTATTAAAATGAAAGGAAATTATCTAAAATGCCAGTAATGGCATTAGGGGCTAATCAATGGTAAAGTTTATCGTAGATGATTATCGGCGCCGGTGCGCTAATCATAGAGCGACGTTTATGCGCAATTACTTATCATTCTAAAGCAATCAAATTACTGATGTATCGTTCAATATTGTTCTATTTTTAACTAATACCTAATGTGCTACCTCTAACCTAACGTGACTTTTACATAACAGAGCAAATTTTACCCTAAAAACCTTTCTTCTGACACAGAGCGGAACGTGAATTAAGAAAAAATACAATTAACATTTATAACTGGTGCTGAGACTGTAAATATATCTGTTATACAAAAGTCATCAAGATTGATAGAGACACACGAGACACACCTCCATTAGCAGATGTCAAAGACAATATATTGAAACAAAGTTTTCGTGTTTGATGCATCTTTGAAGTTAGAGTATTTGCGAGATAACTCACAACAAACACTGCTACCAATAACATCAGAAGTACTGCTGCAGATATTGCTATGTAGTTTGTGTTAGCGGTCTGAAATTATAGTTCAAATTGATGTTTTCGCTTTTCTAATTAATAACATAGACATACTGTACCTACTTTTACTCCTAACTAAATCTCGTACGTAGACATACCTTTTCTTTGATCGCAGTTACCACATTTTGCATTAACGTGAAGTCCCAAATCATCACTTGGCATGTGAATGACAAAATCTGTTGAAATTGTAAGAATTATTAGTCAAGGTTATTAAATTAATATAATAAATTAAAATAATAACAATAAGCTTAAAATGGTCCCGTATTTATCTATTGTAACAAGATTGTAACGGCTGTGGTAACAAGCAGACACAAGGGAAGTTACTTTATCTAAGTACTTACAGTTTAAAATATGTAGCTAACTAAAAATCGC
Organism: Choristoneura fumiferana; assembly: GCF_025370935.1. NCBI lineage: Eukaryota > Metazoa > Arthropoda > Insecta > Lepidoptera > Tortricidae > Choristoneura > Choristoneura fumiferana. Next base: position 14,860,428 of record NC_133473.1, read on the forward strand.
GAAGTGTCATATAAGTAACACGTTCATTACTGACTTACCGGAAATTGGAACAATTTAATGATATCGTTCAAAGCATCTAAGATGCCATGCATGCCAAGAGCAAGCTCATTATAATCTTTCGTCTTTTCTTGGTCGAATTCCTTAGTAAAAAACGACATCTTTACTGCCTGTAATTTGTTCTTAAAATGTTTCGTTGCTTTTTCCAGTATTGTGTTCATATGATCCAACCTCAACGATAGGAACTTCAACATTAAGGACACTAGTATAATTTCCATGTAGCTTCCAACCCCCATAATTTGAAGGAATAGCACCGAAGGACATAAGCTTTTCATAGCTATGTCATTTAATATCAAAATGCATGAAAACCATAAGATGACAAAAATCACTGTTATAGTGAGAGAATATGAATACATTTTCTGATTTGACGTTGCAGCTCCTTTCATCTTAAAAATACGATCGATCTTTTGAAGTTTAACATAAAGTTGGCTGTTTAGATTCCCATTGTGAAAGTTGTTCCGCCAAGCACTAACGGCATTTATTAAAACGTTGACGAGGAAACCATATTTAAGAAAAACAACAGAGGTTAAAGCTTGTAAATTGGTTTCACAGTAAAACACAAAGTCGGCGGTGGCTATAATGCTGAGTAGCCATATGGTACTGCTATAAAACTGATAGTAAACTGATGGAGCGGTAACGAATCTGTGCTTTATTTTCACTCTCTGGAAACCCAGCCAGCTCTGCAGAGTATGGACTGGTCGAAACATTTTGATTAAGTCTTTCTCCAAAATTTCTGACGATAATTCTTCCATATTGTTGACTAAGCACGTGCGTTCTTCCCAATCGTCAATCCAAATAATTTCATAAAGATAGGTACTTAGTTTATTAACTTTAAAACGCTATGATTTATGTCTTGTCTCTAGGGGGACGAAAAAGTTGAATCAATTAGTAAAATACTCCGCTCCACTAGCTAATACAAAGTTTTGTAGTTAGTTAGTACTGTGTACAGTCGAACCATTTGATTCCTGACCCACCGTAGAACGTTCTCACAGTTAGTGTTATACTCATAATAAAAAACTATGACTTTTCTACGAAAAGGTTCCACAGTGGGTCATCTGCATATGAAAAATGTTGGTAGCATGGTATAGGATCATACCTATCAATCCTGGCTTTGTTTGACATCATTTGAACAAATTAGTCAGTGAAATGAAACTGACATTAAGTATCTCTATGACTTTAAATGATCGCAATATTGCTATATGGGGTCATTTGGTAAGGCGATTTAATTTAATACCCACAAATTTAGATAATTTACAAAATTAAACTACTTCCTCGGTTCATTTAAGTGTCAGTCTTATATTAGAACGTGTTAGACGTACCTAAGCCTAGGCTATTAAAAATGCCGCTCGGTGATTTTTTGACAGAAAATTCGCTTGACGTGAATTTTGTTAAATTGATCTCTCCAGTCCACTATTTGCAGTTACTTTTGGGTTCCAGCTGCATAGATATATCCAACAATATGGTCACAACAGTAAATATTAGTCAAAAAATATACACCGTGATTTGGATAATTGCAGTCAGCGGATCGTTTTACCATTTTGAGGTGTCTTATTACAATGCTTATTTCAACAAGGATAAAACTCTATTTTACACATTTGCCTTCGGTCTGCTAGTGCAGTATGTTTCTTATTTATATAATGTTATATACGCTAGATTTTTTAAAGGGGAGCAAACAGTTAAAGTATTCAGTTTGATGCAGAAAGTTGATTGCGCTTTAAAAAGGAATAATTTAATATCAACCAGTGCACTCAATTATTACATTACCATAATATGGATTTTTTACGTTATGATTTCTTTCGGTTGCGGATTTGCAACATACGTCTTCTACAATATAAAAAATGCTTTTTACACTTTACCTTTGGGCTTTGGTATCGTTACTGTTTATTTAGAACTTATTTCGACTGGTACTTGTATCTATTACTTGGCAGTTAGATTACGATTCCTGAATGAAGTAATTGGCAGTAACCTCATAAACCAAAAACTAAACAGTGGGGGACGACATAAAATAGGGGTAAATAAAATCCAAAAAATTTCTCTTGTAACACCTGACGACTGTGAGACAATATCGCTGAAAGATTTCACCAATATTTTAACTTCTATTCTGAAACTATTTAATGATGTATCAAGACTATTCAGTTCTCAGGTAAGCTATAGTTGAGAGCCTACTGGCACGCTCCCATTCTGAGCCTTTACATTTTTTTATAGACCTACTCATGAGTTTATTTATTCGTAGAGTAATTCTGTCTAAGCATTTCCGGCGCGGGTCACAAGAAAACATATACCGCTGGTGGGGGAGGGTACAGACGCCGGCCGCCCACCTTATTTAAAAAAAAAAAATGGTCAAGTGCGAGTCGGACTCGGACATGAAGGGTTCCGTAAACAGTTCAGTAAAAGTTTTTCTTAAAATTCTTCTAATATAAGTTTTTTTTTGCTGACTGTACTTTATGCCCTTGGTTACCAAAGTACTCGTCAAGACGACAAACGAGTCCAAACTCGATGCGGTCGTGTCGTTTATCACAGAGTTCCTATGGTCACCCGCTAGCTTTATCATCAGATCAACTCCAGTTATAATAATATTGCATTGTCATCGGATTTATACATGCGTGTAAAATTTCAGCTCAATCGATTGAAGATATCCACTTCAAATTTGAGTTGAAAGATTCCACCCGAGCAAACATAGTTATATAAATTACACTGCAAATAAATATAATGCTTGTAATAAGTTTTTGATAAAAAAAAACATTTTTAATACAAGCTTTTTTTGCCGAATGTACTTTTTGTTGACTGTACTTGCATTGTCGTCTAAACTACGTATCTGTACTATTGAGGAGTTTCTCCTGCAGAAACGATCCTGGCAGGACCACCAAGATGTCACTATCAGATTATTGTATTGTCGCCAAATTTACATAAGTATGCCAAATTTCAAGTCGATCGGACCACTGGAAGTGGGTCAAATTTAGCTTCCAAGATTTGACCCAAACAAACAATAAATAAATAAATAAACAAACAGGGCAAGCTAAAGAAAAGCTTCTAAAAATATCGCCGTAAGCACTTGTGCAAGTATTTCGAATAAAAAACAATTTGAGTTCTCATCCTCTTTGGTTCTGGCTGTTTGCTTCTGAATCCATTGCCCTAAACGCGCCACGCGCGGATAAAAAAAAATGCTGTCATTCGCGGGAAACTCGGCGGACTTCGTATGTTGTGTAAATTAGAAGCTCGACTAGTGTGAATAAATTTTAAACTGTATTATAAACCTTGTAAATAGTGTGTACCTATGTTTTTCTATTGTTTTTTAGTGTAAAAAACAATAGGTAACATATTGATTAGTATGGTGTGGATTTGGCGAGCGCTTTATCAAAGTTGGCTTCATTGAGGTTTGTGGTTCATAAATTGCTTTATTAATTTTGCACAAAAACGAATAAACCACACAATCAGACAGTCACTATATTATATTATCGAAGCTTTTATAAAACATCATTAAAATTGCAAACTTAAAGGAACAACAACTCAAACGACAACTCGGTCGCCTTAGCAACGGCTAATAACGCCTAGCAACCAAAAAACGCTGAAAAAAAAACACATTTCTTGTATGACGACCCCCTTTAATTTGTAACTTATTTTATTTTTAGTATTTGTTGTTATAGCGGCCACAGTAATACATAAGTAATCTGTGAAAATTTCAAGTGTCTAACTTTTACGGCTTCAGAGATAGAGCCCTGTGACAGACGGACAGACAGACAGACAGCAGAGTCTCAGTAATAGGGTCCCGTTGGCACCCTTTGGGTACGGAACCCTAAAAATCTGAACATTTCTAGCTGGCTCCTGTGGCAAGTTTGGTGGTTCTTTACTAAGTAAAAAAAATGGACGTTTTCTACTAAAATGTTTCTGCGTAATATATATATGCAATTTTTTACAGTTATTTAACGTCATCATCACCCTTTTCATTTGGATGTTTCTAGTTATCGAATCAACCGTCGTTGGATTAAAAACCAAGGTAACATTAAATCGAAAACATGCCTTGTATTGGAATAAGTCAAACTGGAGAGGTAGGTACCATCAGCCAAATAAGTGGTCTATCAATTTTTAAACAAGTTCCTATCAAATATATATGTTCCTATCGAATATGTCGTTAATGTCGAACTTTCAAGTTGACAGACACGTCTAAGTATTGGTATTATTGTTCAATGACATGCAAACGATTGTCAACTTTAGGGCGGTAGACCACATATTTAGCTGATGGTACATTTATTAAGTCGATCCGTCGCTCCGTTACGGCGTGAAAGACGGACAAACACACAAACATACAAACACACTTTCGCATTTATAATATTAGTATGGATGTGGCGTTTTTCAGTTGGTCCCAATATTAGCTTCAGTAACCCTAATGCTGTGGATGGTTTTCTACTTTATCCAATTGACGGTCGTCGCGTTTGCTTGCGACTGGTTCTCCAAACAAGTTCAATGCACGAAACGCTTAATATTGCGTGCCTTGGCCGTTTACTATGAAGGTGAGTAGGCAATTTTGATAAGACATAGAGATAGATTTGGGTATACTCCAGTTAGCTGTGTTATTCTTTAAAGTTTAAACGAACCTAGTGAACATTAGCCACGTGAAACGTCATGTTTCGCTTTTGGTACGCGTTTGTAGGAACTTAACAAATTATAACATAAGCAAGTGTGCTTTAAACAGACATGTGGCCATCCTAGAGAAATTTGCCACCCTCAAGAAATTTGAGAAAATACTGTGTAAAGCTGACCTGAAGGGATTTTCCGTCGTAACTGCTTTGTTATTTAAAATTAGCAATGGATAAAATGGGTAATACCCATGTCATGTGAATGTGATATTCTGATCCGTCTCGAGACCGATCAACTTCTTATCTTGAATTATAAACGAGATAAATGAATACATGACAGATAGTGGGATTTACGACTATATACGTGTCTAATAAATAAGCTCTGGTTGGCTTAGACTTGTAAAATCCACTTCCCCAAAATGTACACTTCCGAAACAGTACAATTTCCCGATTAGAGCACTTTCTTGACTTTACCTACACTTTTACCATACACGCACTTGCCCAAAAGTACTTACCTACAAAAATGTACAATTTCCCGAAAAACTTCACTACAGTTAAAAACGTTTTGAGAAAGTTATCGAGCCTGAGCCCAAATGCTTCTGCACGTTATTTCGATGTTCCTTTGAACATGTATAGTAAGTACGTTAAAAAAAATTTGGATTAAAAATCCGGTGAAAAATCTGCAATTGCTGTTCATTCGAACTTACCCAAATGGGTACAGTCAAGTGCAAAAATAAGTATCTTTTCGAACCACTCAAAATTAGTATGTTATTTTGTCGGAATAGGTCTGTGGTACTTATTTCTGAAACGTTGAATAAGTTTATATTTTTGCACTTGACTGTACAGGATGAAAAATCTTAGTTCATTTGGTAATATCGCGTACGTGGCTTTTATTTCAGACAAGGAGGACAAAGTTCGTAAGGCGGCGTGGGAAATGCTACAGCTGATTGAATTCGAGAAGCCCATTTTCTCCGTATGCGGTATAGTCGTCCTCGACAAGTCTTTGCCTTTCAAACTCATCGGCGTAATTACAAGCAACGTGCTAGTTTTTATTCAATACACTTCTAATGTTTTAAATACTAATTAAGGGTATACATGTGTGATAAAGCCCAGTTTAGACTTGCAAAAAAATCGGGCAAGTTTTATTACCTGTGGGCGCTAGATTGACTAAGTGTTTCAAACTCGGTCGCATTAGGGCCTCTGACATCGGTTGTGTCATCAGTCCATAATTCTTTTAAGAATGATGAGAGAATTATCGTGTAACTTTCACGGATTGACGGACTGATGGTCCGGGCTGGTGAAAATTAAATGTTAAAAATATAGTAGATTGTCCAACGAGAGCATAAAACGAGCCATTTTACCGGAGGCGTTCATATTGCCACCCGAGCCGGTATATACGGCGAGGGTGGATAGACACGTCGAGGGGGAAATGGGTTTAATGCTCTAGTTTTACACTCTGCTTTTCACTTCGAATGCGAGATGAAATAAATAACAAAAGTGGAAACAATCGTTCACTTACTGGGTACCTACCTTTTATTTTTCATGCATTGTTAATGTTATTATAAATATTTATTGATTTATTTTTAGTTTTATACAAATTAAAAATTATGATTTTATTATAAAAATATATAAAAAAATGTTTGTGGCTGTTAACACATGATTTTCTTGGTCTTAGACGAAGATTTTACTTTATGCACGAGAGCATAAAAAGTCATTTTATGTCGCCTAGATCCAGCAGGGCTACTACGAAACTCGAAGTTCGTGTCGTGCGGTCCCTCTGACACTTATACTATTTAACGCGAGAGCGAGAGGGACGGTACGATACGAACCGGAGTAGGCCCTCAGCTCAGCATAAACACAAACTTTACGAGTATGAGAAGCGAAAATTTTTTTGGTCAATCCTTTGTGGACTGAACTAAAGAATTATGGACTGACCTGACGCCAGAATGAGCGTGTAACCGATGTCTAACTCACCACGCACGATTTCTCTTGCAGGTATGAGCTGGACTTTAAGGATTGCTTTGACTTAGCTTTAGACTCTGTAATATGCTTCTGTTTAAGTAGTGCACAAGTACTTTAGTTTTTACCAAAAGCAATCGGCAATAGCTATTAGTTTTTTGGCTGTCAACAACCACCACAGCATCAGAATCATTGTCATAGTGACATTTGCATATCAATCCATAAGAACTCAAGAATTGTTATAGATTAGTTAGTGCAAAAGATAAGATCTACGAAATATTTTAAACATTGGACTAGCACGCGCGAAATGCCGCGGCAGCGCGTGATTTGAATGGTGCGCCAGTGAAAAAGTGAACGATAATAAGATACAGGTTTAAGACCGGTTCACATTTATCTGTCGTGTTGTATCGTGATGCTCTCTGTCTCTCTGATCTCTCAGAGCAGATCAACCTACCAATCAGCGCTGCACACCACAGCTGATTAGATAAATGTGTATGAAACCTTGAAACGAACAGATAAATGTGAACCGGGCTTTAACGCATTCACTGCCACCGACGCACATATGCGTTTTCGGAACTTTTCCCAGTGCCGCTGTCATAATCATTCATACATTTTGAACGCACATGTGCGTCGGTGGCACCCGTGGAAGTCAGGTGGCAGTGAATGCGTTAACCTTGTGGTTCATGCTAATCTGAGATGCTAATGATAACGAAACCAAAGACCACTTTTTAAACTGGGCCTACCGCAATGTAATAGACAAACAAAATTATTTCCCATGAAAAGGTTTTATGGTGGTCCAGGAGTCAAATTGGTTGAAACTAATTTAATTCAAGCTGAGAGATGTATGTGGAATCACTAGAATCGATAAATCACATTAGTGGAAACTTATGTCAAATTGTAATAGGACAAGGAAGTGAGGCGAGACCCTCCGGCATAGCTTTAGTGTAAATAAAAACAGTCACTTATTGTAAACTTTTGTTTATATTCTTTGTAAATTCCAGTCCTCGGTATAAACATCTAAATAAGCAATACGAAATCGTGCACTAATAACAAACAACAGCATATAATAAATATCTCTCATTCACCTCTGATACGCTTAACGCTATTATGGTTTTTGGACCTACAAAATGCCTTAAATGCATCATGTCTTTTTGCCAGTAGAAAAATAAGTATGGAGGCAGGAGGCCCGGAGTGAGTTATTAAACTGGATACTAATAAAGAGTAAAAACGTTGTCTCACATAAACGTCCATGCCGCATAGCTTGGTTCTAACATGAACTCTAAAATAAAAAATTTATATCACACTTATTGGTTAACTTTAAATTTAATATTTCTACATTAAATTAAAGACTTTCCATGCCGTACCCGGTTTTAGAATAAGTCGGAGCCATCTCTTCCCGTGGGTGTCGTAAAAGGCGACAAGGGTCTTAATGTGAGAGTGGCAGCAGCACTCAAGAAAGTCGTCATGAAGGTTCACTACTAATGCGATATAAAACCTTGTTATCATGTTACGGCCGGTCATGCAATTGATAACTGCCAGTTACAGTTACGCTTTCGCAATGCATAAGTTCAGCTGTTTTAGAGAACATAACTAAAAATAATTATTATTTCCCCGGATATCTTAGTACAAATCCTCCGGCCTCCCATTTAAGCAATTTTAGGTCAAGTTACAATAGCCATTTATGAGCTCACCAAGGCATTTTACATTTAGTAGGCAAAACGCAGATCTTCCTTGAAACCTAGTTTCTCTAAGGCGGGTGTACACGCAAAGTTGATCATGGGCGGCGGCCCGCACATAAGCACTAGTACGTCGTCGCCGGCGGGGAAAAGATGATCCCGGATCATTTCGTCATTAACGAAGCCGGTGCTGTATTTCCATCCTGAAATTAAAATTAAAAACATTTGTAAATCTAAGTTAAGTCTTCTGGGGATTTTTAACGTCCTTTTAAGTATTCAGATTCAGGTAACTATGTTCTATCTAAAGGACTAAAACTCTTTTTTTCTGTGTTTAATAATATGACAATGAGGTGGTTTTCCGGGTCAAAAAATATCTATTTAGTCCGCCTGTTAGAATCTAACAGTTAGATTATAAGAAAATATTGGACACCAAAATAGAATAAAATAGATGGACGAATAAAAGATAAAATATTTACATACGTGTCCAATATTTACTGCTAATGTAATTGATGAACTAATTAGATGGCCCAGGGGGCAAGTTGATATGGCGAATGAGAAAATATGAATAGTAGGTAAAGGCGAGAGCGCATGAACTTTGGTACTTTAGGACTTTTTTGGTTTGGAAACTTTTTTGATGTTGCCCCTCCCCTACCCCCCTTGGCGACGCCCTTGAATATATTAGTGTAATAGAAAAGTAAATTCTAGGCACTACAAGACACAACTTAGCCATAAATTGTAAATTTTGCAATACCTTCTATGAGTAAGCCTGACGTAATATTAAAGAGATAAAAGCCATGTATAGTGGCGTTATCAATTATGGTACACATATATGTTATGACATCATTCTTGGTATATGTCATATTCATATGAAGAGTTTCGCAATATTTACGTCAAGTAAATAATCACCACATTATATAATGTGGAACTCTGGAATTATCTTAAGGTATAATTGGCTCGTTTTCCGTAACTTTCATTTGTGTACCATCCATCCATTGATTAGCGTTAACCGACGGTTAAATGTGATGCCGTTTCCATCTATTCGAACAAAACAAATAGAGACGGCATCACACCTAACCGCCAGTTAACACTAATCAATGGATGGTGAAACAGCCCCTTAATCTATCATCGACATAAAGTTAATTGTAGCCGAAAATCGATAGTAAAACTATATTGGATTCCGGCTTCTAGGTAAGTATTTAACGATTTTAGGTTGAAATTCGATTTGCTTAACACAAGTATGGATCAATATACGATTTAGATTATTTTCCATGCACATATTTGTACAGTGGTCTACAGATAAAACTGCACAGTGGGATGTTTATTACGCTGTCACTTGGCTGTCGCTTTACTAAAAAGCAAGCAGAAAATATCACAATAAGAAATTTCACGAACCTGGTTCAGCTCGGTCGATAGTGTACCACACTTTGAATTGATCAGGATGTTCTCTCTGGTACTTCTCTAATTCGTCCCTCAGCAGGATGTCCTGTTCAGTCTGATTCGCGAACAGCAGTCGCAGCTCTGTTCGGTCACTGGTGTCTTGGCAGATGTGTCTCACCAGTTGCAGCATGGGAGTAATACCGGTACCACCTTGAAATAAACAGATCACGTTAGGTTAGGTAATGTCATAGGTATGGGCTGGACTGATTAGATAAAATCCCTAACAAATAGGTACTCCTCTCAACAGTGCTGTCAACACTTGCGCTAGAGAAGCGACGGCCAGGGACAATTGACGTAGGTATTTTTCCCGTGCTACGTGACCACGGCCGCTTTGTCAAGAGTATCCGACAAAGAAGAATGTCACAGAAGTATAATAGAATAGGAATAGAAATGAGACGCCACTTCAAAAGCAATGTATTAATTTTTAGCTTAATTGTCGTTCTGTAACCAAACGTCGCTGGAATTAATGCTCCAAAATAAGTTGTTTATTGCCTTACTTCAAAAAGGATTCCATTTAAAATTGTAATTGAAAAAATCTTTTTCAAGAATTGAATACACAAAGATTAGAAGGAATTGGTTCGGCTTTAGTTCTATTAACTTTAATAAGAGTACTTAAATTATATTCACCTGCAATCATGTTCAGTTTCTTCGCAATAACTTTGGTAGGAGGATCTTTCCTGAGTTTCTTGATAAGGAATTGTCCATTGCCGGCGTACTGGAGACGGCCCGAGGGGCCGCGCACGTCGATGGTGTCACCAATCTTCATGTTCTCCAAGTGCTGGGACATTTTACCACCGTCGGGGAATTTAGGATGGACATTTTTGAAGTAAACCTGTAAAGACACAATTTTTTTTGGCTTAATTTTATACTTTTTACTAGACCTAGTAAACCTGTACCTCTCAAACGCTTGCGAGACTTGGACATTATGACTGCGCCTCCACCAGAGATTTGCGAGGATGTGTTGCGAGAAATGTGTTTTTCATGAACCAATAGAAACGCTTAATTTACTTATCCTCGCACATCCATAGTTGAAACGGCTGAGCGGAGCGAAGCGTTTCTATTTGTTCATGAAAAACACATTTGTCCACATTTCTGGGAGAAACGCAGCCTAAAGGTCACAGCTCATTAGAGCCACCCGGCACCCGACCAGCACCGCTTCGACTTTCGGTATCCACTCGTTGTCAACAGGTTGTCCACGGGTGGACGCCGCGTTGACAACGAGTGGACCTCGCGTGGTCCAGGAATTTCCTAGTAGTCATTATGGCGGCGAGCAGCGGGCTATCACCGAGTGGTCCACTCGCCGTCCGCGCGTGGCAACCTCGTGAGTGAGGCGATCCGGTGACGCTACGGAGTTGAAGTAGTGAGCACATACCCATACAAATTCATATGAAGAATACTAACCGCTCGAGGCGAGGCAGTGCTGGTCGGGTGAGGGGTGGTTGTAATAAGCTGTGACCTTTAGACAGAAGTATGCAGGTATTTGAAGTACCTACAGTTTTGTTTCGAACTTAGTGTTTTCGGATGAAACAACATATGAGAGAACGAGACAGAAATTTACTTATTCACGCACGTATCAAACTAAACGGGACTTGTAATAAGTACGGTCAGCACTTCAGCAGTACAACTGCTTATCCATTTCAGATAGTCGTGTGCAGTTCTCCTCAATTCCCGCTGGTTTGCCTAAATTATCAACGTGACGTCAAAAATAAAATAACAAGTATAACGAAGCTGTTGAATATCATTGTGGATCAACTATTTTTTGTTGTTATTCTGCCCCGTCAGCGAGGAAACAAAAGTAGTACAGTTTAATAGAAGAAATGTTGTGTCACATAATACTAACATGTTTATTAGATGACCAATTAGAAGGGGTTTAAAACTACCATAAATATGCATGTTTGGCAAATTTTAATAATAGTATAAACTTACGGATTAAAGAGTGACTGAGGAGACCGTGAACTATAGCAACGATTGACAAGTTGATCGACCCATCAACAATATTCGGTTACCTAACGAAAATATTCACTCACGATACTGTCAATTAGTAATTAAATTACTTTCGCCTATTGAAAATAATAATTTATCAGACACACTAAGTCCATAATATCATGACACGACAAAATAAGAGTTGAAATAATCATGATAAAGTATCGTTAATCGGAATTTGTTGGCATCGTGATAGACCAATTAGTTGATTGTTGCCTTTTAATTGATTATGACGTACATATATGTACATAAGGGTCAGATGCTTTAATTATTGGCACAATTTTAATTTGCTTCTACATAAATGGAAATTCTGTTTACTGAGACCTTATTGTCTAACACACTTGGAATCATGTTCTTTTTCACCACTTCTTTCTGTCATACGCATAAGACCAGAGTAGAAAGAGATGGTGGATGCGACCGCGAACGTCTCTGCCTCTGATCGCAACTGCTGATAATGATAATGGCTTAAAACGAGGCGAGGGCGAAATAAAACATAAAAGTAAATAAAATGATTTATCCCAAATCCCAACTTAGATAAATAACATTTAGGCCCTGTTTCACCACTTGTAGACTAACTTTAAGTGATGGATATCAGTGCTTCCGTCTCTGTCTGTTTTGTCCAAATAAACAAAGACGGCATTAAGTACTTTTATCTGACACTTAAAGTTAGTCACCAGGTGGTGAAACAGGCCTTAAATCTATGAAAAATTTCGCTAATCGTGTTTTCCAACTCCGAATTAGCTAGAATTTATGACAAAACATCGAATGCCTCGTCTTAATGCAAATATTGCGAAGGATGTAGGTAGGTACGATCCGATCAAAACAAAAATGTGAAATGAGAGCCAAGTTCAATATTGTGATCAATATTGACTTTAACGACAAAAGAAGTGAGATCCAAATGGATACCAAGTGCCAAGTTCAACTTATGGGTTCTTTACAAAATTATTTTCAATATAATAGGTTAAGGGGCTGTTTCACCACCCATAGATTAGTGTTAACTGACGGTTAAATGTGATGCCGTCTCTGTTTGTTTTGTTCGAATAGACGGAGAAGGCATCATATTTAACCGTCAGTTAACACTAATCAATGGGTGGTGAAACAGCCCATAAATCTAAAAAATTAACTGTAATGTAACTGCTGTAATAGTTACCTATATAAGTACACCACATTTCAGTTACGTAAATACCTATGGCATTTTTTTAAATATGGATAATAAGCAAGTCGTGAGTTGCACATAAAGAGGTTTTTATCAGTAAGATTTTAAATGCTATATAGTCAAAGGAGGACAGTATTGGTCAGATAGTTGAAATCATTGCAACCATGTTTACAAGATTCAGCATAGGGGCTCAACTTGGGCGTTGCAGGCATTAGTGACTGAAGAACACTCAGTAAAAATGTATAAAGTAAGTAATAAAAGGGGAGCTTTAAAAATTTTGGAAGGGGACAGTGGACTGAGAAGTGAAATTATGAGTAAAAAGATTGATAATTTGACAGTTATACAATATTTAGCCCGTGTTAAAGAATATGAAACTAAGTTTCTTTCTACTCTTATATTTGTCGAGGCTTTATTACTGAGAGTTTGAAGGGATTTTTGTTTACACATACTCTTGGCTATTACTAGTACTTAGGTTAGTAATCCTTCATGTACAGACATACCTTAATAACCAAATCAACATATCCTTTCTCTTCATCACTGGACACGGGAGTGTATGCCCTTATAACCAGATCATCTTCCAGTTTCACTGACAGGTGAATGTGCTGACCAATCGGCAGACCTGAGAACACGAAGAGAATAAAAATTGTTGCTTTACTGAGTACTACTGTACTGTTGTGTTATATTGGCTTATAAAAACAGTGCTCAACTATATTTTCATGTCATAGAAAATTTATACAACAATAGAGAATATCTTGTTTGACAAATCTTTCATGAAATTATTTAAATATAAAAAAAATATGAAACTATTTGCCATATGTTATCACATCACATGACATGACAATGAGAGAAAGGCTATACAAAATTTCATGTTTCTAGAAAGAGAATGCAAACTTCACTCACTCATATCTTTTTATTTTTCAATGAGGGCCCTGGGCACCTCAGGATAAGGGGTGCCAAGGGTCATGTTATGAACAAAAATGAACTAACACTCCAGCACACACCAAATTTAGTATTTACACAAATTAAGATGCATACCAAATTTGGCTTGTGCGCCAAAACTGTACTTATACTTAAATGAAATATACAAATTATGTTAAGCAACATCCATGACTTAGCTACAGACATCTTATACTTAATATGGATGGATGGCCAAGTGGTTAGAGAACCTGACTACGAAGCTTGAGGTTCCGGGTTCGATTCCTGGCCGGGGCAGATATTTGTATGAATGATATGAATGTTTGTTCTCGGGTCTTGGATGTTCAATATGTATTTAAGTATGTTTATCCGTTGCCTAGTATCCATAGTACAAGCTTTGCTTAATTTTGGGGCTAGGTCAATTGGTGTGAAGTGTCCCATGATATTTATTTATTTATTATCTATATGAATGTGTGCATATACCTGGGGAATTAAAATTTCTCTCTAGTCTAGCTTTATATTCCATAGGTAGGGTTAATAAGCAAAAGCCTATTATTTTAATCATGTGGCCCAGAAACAACCATCAAAAGTAGTGTAAATAATAAATGATTCATCTCATCACTATATAACTTTCATCATTACAGACATTGATGAGAAATAAATAAAGAAATGGAAAGAATAGAATAAAGGGATGGAGGAAGAAAAAATAGTAAGTAATGTTTTAATTTTTCTCAGTGTAATGCAACTTGTGTGATTTTTCTTTCAGGCCTAAACTAGGTTTTAGAAATGTTTTAAAAAGGCTCTAAGCACCTCTCAGAAACTAACATTATATGCCTATGATTACAAACTCTTACCTAAAACATGATCTTTGCTAGGTAATCCAAAACGGAACCTCCGTGTGTCATGACTGATCTCTTCCCTCTCTATGAGCGGCAATGCATACTTCACATTAGGATCTACAAGTGTCACTTGCTTCTTATTCTTCGGTTTTTTGCCCCACAAGCAGTTGGCTATTACTGTGGCAAGCACTACTGTTGAACCAACCGCAACTACTATAGGCAAAACCTAAAAAAGAAAACAAGGATTTACAACACACATTTTACAGGAAAATCAAGTTAATATTTAACATAGGGGTGATTGCAATGATGATTCACTAGAAGGCAAACAATTCTATTGAGATCTATAAATTACTATTTTTAGGTTAAGTATGCAAAATACACTAACTACTTTAAGATTGTAGTTTTAACATTACTAACGCTTCTGGATTTGGAATTAAGTCTCATGGACCTGAATGACCTCTGTTCAAAGTTCTTTTTGTTTGTTTCCCTTGACTCAAACTAAATTGATGAAAAAAACAAGATTAGGTTAGTATTAGTACATACGCCGCCAAAAAAATCGCTAGTTTCAACTTCTGAGCTACTCATTGTGCAGAAAACACAGATGTACTTATATTGTTTTTATCACAAGTAAGGCAAAAACGCGGCACTACGTAGCGTGGGCTCGTAGCGGCTAGTAAACGCGTACTAACTGATTGACTGAGTTTTGATTCAAATCAAGTGACGTTTCCTTCTTTATACGCGCACCTTGAACTTAGTAGGTACTTAAGTAATGTTATCTGGGTATTACGAAAAATTTCATTATCATAGTGACAGTGTTGTTGCTCCTCGGAGAAATAGCACTAAAACGTACGTAGTATGATTGTATAGTTTTCGCAATTCGCAAGTAATTCCTTTGAAATGTGACGACATATGATAGAACCGGTTTAGAAAACAAATACTTAAATTAAACACTAACCATGTTAGGGTCACTTGTGCTCATGCTCTCAAACAAATTCGAACTAAATAAATAATATAGGTAAACGTACCAGTTAAGCACTATCAATCAGAAACGATAAAATGATAAGGATAATCGACAGTCATGTTCATAATCAATTTAACAATATAACCTAAGAAACATCTGATAAGATTTTGTGTAAGCAGCAAATCGAAGTACCAAATTAAATACTTACAAGCTTGCTGCTGAAATTAAAACTCATCTTTCTTTATTTGCACTCTTTAAATGTCCATGAATTACGTAATAAATACACCAAATATAATAAACATTCGCTGGCGGCGGCGGCGGCGACTGCTAAAGAAACGAACGAAGGACAGACAGATAAAGAAACACGCGCCCGGAATGTATTCTAGTTCACTGATTTGAACCTGTTACGTTACTTTTTACTATTTTAGCGATGACGTTCTTAAAATAGAAGGCAAAAAAAATAGGAAATTTGAAAGGTATGTTAGTTTAGTCATATTGTTGGCAAACAAAAATGAACGCGTTGCCACAGCCACAATACAATTCTGTTATTTTGTGAAATAAACTAAGTTCTTATCGTGTATGAAATTAATTTATTTTTATTTGAATGAATTAAATTATCATTGTTTTATGCGAATTCTTTGCGAATTTATTTAAAACTTTGATTGAACATTTCAGTAATGACAATGCCATTTCCGGTTCCGCCTTAACTGTCATTCGTGATATGTAGCTGTTTCTGTTTGTGAAGTTTGTTATTAGGATTTAACTAGTTAAGTATTTAGAATTTAATTATTTAAATACAAAATTGTGAAAATCTATACGGTGTAATGCAGACGCAACTGATCTTCTGAATAGCTAATAACTATTGCTAATTAAAGTTATTTCGTTAGTTAAAAATTAATACTTACTTAGTCTTGATGCCTAAAATACTGGCGTCGATGATTTGGGTGTCCTACACCTGTAGTTATATATAACATTATTTTATTATTATTGTTTGGGTAAATAAACTAATTATAGGTGGGTTATAATAATATATAATTTGGCTAATGAAAGCTGAACCCAGCTATTTACCAGCTGTTATTTGAGTGGCAACATTATTCAAATGTCATGGGCAAACAGACCAAAGAGTATAAGAAAACACAGACACTTGAGCTTGTACTATTATTTATTCTGTGACTTGTTGAGTTTAGTACCCTCGTGTGAAAATAAGAGTTTTTTGGAAATTTACTGCTGAAACATGGGCGAAACAATCAAAAGTGGTGTGCCACAGATTATTTTAGCTATGTATGACAAGCAAATTCAAACAAAAACAAGCAGAGAGGGAGGCCTGTTCAAACAGAAAAATTAGAGATGCGGTGACCGAATTTGTAGGTTAGTAGGCATGGCAAAATGTTTTGATGCTTACTAATACCCCTTTCAGAACTGGTCAATACAATTGTGGTTCCTAAGATTCACTTTTTCTCAAAAATATTCGTATTAACCTTTTTGTGTTCAACATAGTTTTAAATAATTAGGCACTTGTCCCACCGCCGACGATAAGCGAGAAGCGAGTAGAGCGAGTAACTAGAAACGAGTGGGTGAGCAGCGAGAAGCGAGTGTTGTTTTGTCGCTGGCTGTAAGCGAGTGTTCGAGTGCGACGGGCGATTACTCGCTCCACTCGACTGGCCCGCCAAGCTGACATCGCTGAGCGAGTATCTATAGCTCAGCGAGTTTTATAGCTCTTGTCGCTACGACAAAAGATGTAAGAGCGAGTTCTCGCCGACATTGTGAACAGCCAGCGATCAACTATTAATATATGTGTCTCTTTTACTCACACAGGACAGGATCTTATATCTTTAGTTCGTTTCTTGAGCGAGAAAATAGTCGATAGCCAATCGTTTCCTCGCTGACGGTGAGACAACTGCCTTACTATTTTCCAATAGGCATGCGATTATGTGATAGTCAGAGAAGCATAAAGTAGGCACGATTTTATGCCTAATCGTCACTTTTGTACGGCAGAGAAGCTTCTGTACTTGTACTAAGTATTATTATTCCGTGGTGATGCCTGGTGATACCATCTGCAAATTTTTTGAATTTGCCACGGTTTTGCAGGTTCATCTTTCATTAGCCAGACTATTAAAACGTAGTGGTTATATTCTCTTTGAGGCTCTATCTGCAATTTTCGATCCAGACCACATTTATAATATTAGTAGGTACCTAAGGATGTAAAAGTACCTATGTAACCACGTGATTGTCTGTTACCATACCACCTCACGCTTAAACCACTGAAGCGATTTAGATGAAACTTGTTATGAAGATAGTTTAAGATCACGGGATGGACATACTTAGTACAGTCTCTGTCCCGAAAAATTTCATAGTTACTACTGTATATTTAATTACACAGGCACAGACTTCAAAAAAGATATTGTAATTTTTCTTTAAACGTTTAAAAGATAAATCTTTATTTTTTTCTTTAATGACCTCCCTAACCAACAAGCAGGGCTACTACGAAATTCGAAACTCGAAGTTCGTGTCGTGCCGTCCCGCTCGCTCTCGTATTAAATAGTATAAGTGTCAGAGGGACCGCACGACACGAACTTCGAGTTTCGTAGTACCTAGCCTTGCTGAGGCCGTATTGCCGTACGAATAGGTCTTCCCTTGACCTTCAGTACCACTACCATGAGTTTACAGTGAGCGTACTCGATAGCGACGGCGTAAATTATTTGTAGAGGCGCTGTACAATTCTCCATCCCATGATAAATGAGACTAAACCATCAGTATCCCAATAACACCTTCTCTTCTCCTCCTTTTTGAACTTAGTTAAAATAGAAAGGTAGACAAAAGAAAAACAGTTAGTATTCAAAATATTTATATCTTCAATAACAACAACTTACAAAATTATCACGTTTTTCAATAGCAATAAGTTTAATATTCTAATTTTCATATTGCAGTCACTGTTCTGTACGGCGTTAGTGCCTACATTCATGTTTACATAAGAGTACTTATATACTCTTATTGACTTGACTGCAGTAGGTATAATACTTATACTATACTTACCTACTCGATGCATTTCTTTGAAATGGACACACATTTCAAGTCACTATTGCATTTTTTTTGCGGAATACAATTTTCAACCCTAAAGGCCCCATATATACGGTACGATTCGTCTGTACAATCGATCTGATGAAAATCGTGACGATTGATCGTAAAGAGCCATATTATACTTTCGATTCATCGTTACGATATTCATGATTGCATGGGATTTTGTTGCGATCTCCGACATCGTCTTCGATGAAGTAAATCGTTAACGATCTTGAAATACACTATCGATTCGTCGTTTCGATCGGTCTGAAGCGACGGATCGTACAGATGAATCGTACCGTGTATGGGGCCCTTAAATCATTTTTGTTTTTAGTTTATGTATGATGACTTTCTTGCTACCCGCATTTTCTTTTTAAGTCCGAGTTAATGTAATAATTATAGTTAATACGTAATATCTTACGTAGTACATTATATTATAATCTTGATGTTTTATGTAAGCCTTGCTTAAATTAACTTACTTTATTGCAATGATGTATGTAGAAGCTCATTGCTTTATTGTATACCTAACTAATGAACTTAAAATAAAATACACAGCCACTTTATTAACTAGCTAGTCCTAATAATCTCTCTGATACTCTGAGTAACACCTGAGACCAAAACAAACGATCCGAAGACGATAAGTATAATGTCCTTTATCAGAATCCAATCAAATTTACCAAGACCTCTTTCCCAGTGGAACATGAGGTCCAATATAGACGGTGCTATGAGACCCAGGAAAGCGTAGAAGAACGCCCCTTCTAGACCAATGACTTGTTCTAGACGAGGCAACGTCGCTGCCGCTATAACTGCAAGAGAAAAAAAGAAATCGATTAGGTATAGTTCTCTTTATGTCAGATCTATTGTCAAGAAGACATTCATATCTAAGGCGTATTATAAAGTTAATGATTATATCATGGACAGGGATATTTGGAAATAATTCCAATCCGCATTATAGCGATCCCTTCAAATAGCGAACCTACGTGTTAAAAATAAAGTTGTGTTAAATACTTGTGATGTAGTTATAGATATCATTTAAAAATATTGTAAATCTGTTTAAAAAAATATACCTCGTTGAGTTTCTTGCCGGATTCTTCTCAACAGAGGTTTTCCGAACCGGTGATAGATTTTTTTTGACATTCATAAGTGCTTGTTTTACCCTAAATTGAATAAAGATATTTTGACTTTGACTTTGACTATGGTAAGGCATGTCCGTCCCTCCATAAAGATGCCAGTGCACGAACTTTAAGTTTTTAATTAATTGCTTGTTAAGTGTTAACTAGTTTTTTATAGTGATCTTTTATCGTAACTTGTACACACTAAACGAGCATAATTTTATTATTATAAAGTTGGGATTACTGAGGTTTCTATCCGTACCTACCTACTTAAGAACTGTAGTACCTACCTACAAACACCACAAAACGCGAAAGTATAAGGGCACCTTTTTAAAACCGTGCCTGAGCATTTAATTTAATATTATAACGATTTTGCTTTATTTCCTCGCATTAAATATTGGAGAAAAGCACTATACATGCCTCTAACTCTACTTCTACTACTACTGTCTACTACTGCCTAACTCTACTCATCCACGAATTGCAGTTTCCCGGTACTACCTCGTGCCACTCTCATGCTACAATAAATATTAACCGTTAACTTTACGTTAAGTAAAAGTGTCAAAGATTTTAAGATTTTTTTGTTAATCAATGGTGTGTAATTAACTTCCTCAAACTACAAATATAATATATACAACAGTATGATAAAAAAATGAACGTGGAAAAAACGGAACTAACGCGGCTATCTTGCAAAATTTTTTTTTAAGTTCGCCGTGAATGTCGCTGTTTGAATCTTTTGCTAGTGGTTTTAGGGTTCTGTACCCAAAGGGTGCCAACGGAACCCTATTACTGAGACTCCCCTGTCTGTCTGTCGGTCTGCCACAGGGCTCTATCGCTTGAGCCGTAATAGTTAGACACTTGAAATTTTTACAGATTGTTTTATTGTGGCCGCTGTTACAAAAAATATTGAAAAAAGCATAAAATAAATATTTAAGGGGGGCTCCCATACAACAAACGTGATTTTTTTGCCGTTTTTTTTGCTTGTTATTAATAACGGCAACAGGTAGACGCTTGAAATATTACCAGAATAATTATTTAGTTGTATAATCACATCACTTTAAAAATAAATAATTAAATTAAAATGAAATAAATATTTATCGGGGCTCTCATGCAACAAACTTGATTTATTGCCGTTTTTTGCTAATGTCTAAAATGTTGTATAAGATAATGGTACGGAACCCTTCGTGCGCGAGTCCGACTCGCAATGGCCGGTTTTTAGTTTATATCTTGAGATTAAAGCACTAATGAACAAAATCCAATTATAATAACTTAATAAGTAAATAAACATAAAATAAAGCGCCCTCGTACAAACGTCACTCACTTTCATTGCGATCTTTGTCGCACAAATAGAAATAAATTAAATAGAAACCCTTTACAATTATAAGATACCTGTCAGAATAGTGAACACTGCTCGCATGACTCTCTGCGCCAAATCATGGTACTTCTGTCCGACGTGCTGCTTAGTGTTGCGCCACACTATCTCCATTGGCACGTAAAATTGCAGCGTGTATGTAAAGAAGATTGCCAGGATGATAAAAACCTTTGCCATTAGCGCAGGCCTGAAATGAGGAATTGAACTTCATTAATTTTGACCTATTTAAGTATCAGTTTATCTTTGGCGAACGGTTTTCGAGGCTTATTATACTGAGATAATTTATACTTGAACTGAATAGAGTGGGAATTGAGTCTGCCTCACGAAACTCCTCAAATATAATCCGACGTCCACGAGGACGTCCACATAATAGATCTAGTCGATAATAGTAGATTATTGTCGTGGCCTGGAAGTAGGCAATTGATGGCTGAGTATGAGAATTAAATTAATTTATTTTATTCATAAATTTTCTCAACAAAATATATTATGACATTTAATTTTATTCCAATAAAATTTTTCATGTTTTCCCGCCTTTTTTTCATTAAAAAACAGCAGGTGTATTTTTCCTCCGAAAACACCGCAAGCTGTTTCAGATCCAATAAAAAAGTCTAGAGTTCCAACAAAATAACTGATAGCAGCCATTTGAGTTGGCTGTATACTTGACATGGTCGTTTTCACTTTTTTTTATTTGCTGGAATACGTTTGCAACTTTGCATCTTACGAGTAGATATCATCAGGAACAGTATTCAGTCGATATACAAAATCAACATGCAAATTTAAAATTACAATGGTATTATGATTTAAAATTCCAAAAGTCCTTAACACTATAGAAGCAGTGATCATGTAGCCATTCAGTCAGCCTTGCTTTAAATAATCTACCATGCAACACCTTCAACTCGTCAGAAAGGTTATTATACAGCACGATGCACATGTTGACAGGCATTTCTCTTACAGATGTCAGAGTGGCAAGGGGGTTGATACAACAAATTTTTGTATTGCGCGCGAAGCTCTCCTCCGAACCATCTTCCATTTGTTTTAAAGTATTCTGGGTGGTCCTTAGTAAATAGATACGCTTTTAAGATCTTCATACAGGCCAAGGGTAGAACTTTAAACTTTTTAAAGAGTGGTATACAGCTATCATCAAACCGAGCACCACCCACTGCACGTAAACATCTATTTTGAATTAGGAATGCCCTATGGATGTCTACAGAGTTCCCCCACAGCAAGAGACTATAATAGGCGGTTAAAGTTGCCCCGGTGGAAACAGAATTTTTAAGTTTTCTTTGGAAGAAAACAAACCTCGCTAATTTAAAACAAACTGAATCCATGTCCAATCATTGATGTCAGCTAGTGCTTTATTTATATTTGTTTCGAACGTTTCTTTATCGGCTCCTTTTACTATTAGGGTTGTGTCGTCTGCAAAAAGTACACACTTATGTGACATAGCCTGGGAGAGGTCATTAATATATAATAAAAACAATAAAGGTCCTAGATTGCTTCCTTGAGGCACTCCTGAGCCATTGGCCCGAAATTGTGCCCCGTACTTTTCCCTCACAAGACTATTCCCTACTCTGGACACTAAAGATTTCTGTGCATTGCCCTCGTTCGGATAAATTTAAAAAGTTAGAGACTCGACAATAATAAATTATTGTCGAGCTAGCGCGCCTGCAATCTTTTTAACTTTTTAATTTCCCGCTGACAATAAACGCACTTAGCCTTTTGATATGTAAGGAATAATGTAGACTTACGGTCATTTTTAAGAAAAATAGGTATAGGTAGTATAGGTAGGTATATAGGTGCTCTCTTTTATAATGAGTTTAGAATTGCAGTTACTTTGTCTTACTTTGCGGAGGTCCAATTGGTCCAAATTAACTACACTACACTAATCTTGTTTTTTATTGAATTGTACCTACTTTAATAAATTTAGTAAAAATATAGATGTATTAATGTGGTACCTATAAAAATATTTTTCATCCTGGAAAATTACATAGTTCCCTCAGTATATCTAAAGATAATGTAATAAATTAAATTCTACGCGGAGGAAGCCGTGGGCAGGTTGAACTATTATAAATTAGGTTAGCGGAGGAGCAAGGTAGTAAGGTTTAATTCAATGCCACAGATGCCACTCATATGTGTAACATGTATATAAGCTCAGCGGTAAGGCCCACCACCAGGACGGATCTGAGGGGGCAGGGGTTGGGGTGACATGGGGGTCATGAACCCTCTGGGCCTTGGAGAGGATATAGGACAACAGTAGATATTTTTCCAAACTCATTGATTTTGTTATTTGATTAATGTTATTTTACAATAAACAGGCATAATTTTTTTTTGTGAAAATTAACTAAAATTTGACCATATGGCCATCCCTGGCTATAAAGCTGGATGCTGGATTCGCCCTTGGCTTGCCAAGCAAGGTACAGAAATGAAACTCACACTTCAGCCGTCGGCAGATTCAGTGTGATGCTCCCCTGAGAGTCGTCCCCATACTTGACGTAGCCCAGAAAGCCCATGATGGTGTACAGGAGAACTACCACTGTCATGGTGATGTTCAGGACCCCAGGGCATCCCAGGAAGTGCTCTGGCTTCTCCATGGTGTTCTCGACCGGGAGGACCACGCCAATTCCTTCCATGGCAAAAATCACTGTACTGAAATGAACATTGATCAGTTAAGTGGGTTCTGTGAAGTCATCCGTATAAATACTATATATATATTAACCAACCGGAAGATGTCCACAGCTGAACAAATCCCTTAAGGCCAGATTTGTATTGTATTGTAAAACTCTTTATTGTACATAAAAACACATGAAAATAACAGAACACATTTACAACACAGCAGCAGCAGAACAGATTTAGGGGAGGGCATCCGGGGCTACAGCCCCAGGGCCTCCACAAAAGAGGGGCCCCCACAATAGAGACTCCAGAAATTTATTTTTCAAATTCCTCAACTTTTCCTTTGATATTTTATTTCGCTGTTTTAACTTTACCTATAGTAATTTGTATAAACATAATTAATTATACTATTCATTTTATTCGGGAAATATTTTTAGGCCTCCACTCCTTTGTTGTCCCAAGGCCTCCAGACCCTAAGAAAAAAGCTACAATGAGAACGACAACTCGCTATATTACTCACTAGTAGGTGTACGTAAAATAAAGTTAGCTTATTAGATTAAAAAATAATAATATTAGCTATAAAATTGGTTTAATTTACCATTGCCAACTTATTTAGTGTAAAATATCCTATTGCTTTGTAAGAACGATCTTTACTTTTAAAATTATAATTGCGAAAGTTGTGTACCTACGTCGGTCTGGCTGTTACATCTCGACGTTTAAACCGCTGAACCGGTTTAGATTAAATTTTAGTGTGATGAGATAGGTTAAGACCCTACTTAAGACCCTAGGAACGACATAGGAAAGTTTTTATCCCGGAACAATGCACAGTTTTCGCGGGATAGCGATAAACGGATTCTTCGCAAACGGAGTCGCGGGAAACATCTACTTACAGGTATAATTGCAAGTTAAATATAGTAGTCACGTTTAATATAATAGTATAATATAGTAGTCACGTTTCATTTAATAGTTTTAAGTTATTTTTCCACGGGATGTATATCGCGATAGATCGCGATTATGTTAGGTACAGTCACCTGCATTAATATCTGTCCCAGCGGAGCGTGCAAAAATATCTGACACGTCCTACTGGCCCTAGAAATAGCGTCGCATCAGATATTTATGTACGCTTTGGTGTGTCAGATATTGGAGCTGGTGACTGTACTTCTATATTTGGAAACTTGTTCTGACAGAACAGAACGGAAAAAGGTTCGTTGAAAACATCGCTATGCAGCAATGCGATGGCATTTGCATTCAGGAAATGTACTTTAGAAGCTGTGTCTAGAAATAAAATGGTGTGGTCATATACTTGTAGGTACCTTATTTAATAACTAAGCAAGTAGGTATATAGATTTGTAGAACCTTAAAATAAAAATGCGAACAATAACACGAAGTTTAATTTTAAAAACGTCGTGTCAGAGGAATAAATTCCAGCTGGCCAAGGTTCATTAATCGAGCATTTATTTTTTTGATTCTGGTGGGCACATTTTTGTTGACATGGAAGAAGATTCTGTTACAGTTTCGAGGTCATCTATGAGAAGATCTAAAAAATAATCTAAAATATCATCAAATTCTACAGCCCATTCATAAAAAAATGAGACCGCGAAAATTGAGGCCGTAGAAACTCTCGAATAATAAAATAACAATTTTCTTTACCCCGTGCCCTCGAGATATAAAAGTAGACTAATCGCTGGTGTAAAAATGCTGGGGACTTACCCGATGAACAGTGGCAGTTGCCCGATATTAACTGACTTAGGTAGAGTTGTCAGGTCCGGGAAGTCCATACAGATGTAATAGAGGCAGATGAGGAAGGTAGCAAACAGGAGAAGGTTAGCGAACCCTGAGGCCGGAGCCAGGTTTTTGAGGTTCTTGATCTGAGTGAAGGTCAGAAGCGGGACTAGGAACATCGCGCAGTACATGTTCACGGTCAGAGTGTTATCTACTGCGAAGTGATCGACAACCTGAAAAAGAAATTGAGTTATCGAAAAATTGAACTAATCCTACTTAATATTAGACATGACTAACGCCTTATTATAAAGACCCACCAGCGACCTTATTACACTTACACGAATAATGAGAGTGGTTAATTACATTGCGCGCCCTGTAATAGGACCGACCGTTAAAACAAAGTTTGACTTTGCCAGCAATAATTCGGGCACATAATAAACAAACTTAAAGGGTCGCCTTTGTCGGACATGAGATATCATTATAAAATATTTATTTATTTGATTCGGTACAATTACATATTGTAAACAACACAGAGGAAATTAACATACATAAATGGAAACAATTACAGTGTCTACAATACAATTACAATTGCACTCAACATTCATGCACACAATTTTTTTAACTAAATACTAAGAACTACAAAAGAAAACTATATATAGGTACATGCGAAAGCTTTTAAATGAATACGCATTGCGTAAACTCCTTCCTCTTTGCATTGCGTGTTTCTTACTTCTTCGCGCTGAAACGGCTCAACGGTGCACCAAGACCGACCTTTATGCCACTAAACATAAGGTCGATATAAACATTTGACGCTACGGCTGTATACAAGGTTTTAATTAAACAACTGAAATTCTCACACACCCCAAAATATTTTTTCATTTTATATCAGTTGATTGCATTTATTTTTGAATAACTTCATTATTTTAAAAGATATTCGTGTGTTTTTCTAAGTCAGTAATTCTACTTCTTTTCTAATACGGTATTTTGACTATATTGTATATATCTTATAAATTAAAACTGCACAATGCCTGTTATCAAATTGAGAAACAATTTTCAAGCTACCTTTACAAATAACAAAGTTATAAAGGTTTGAAATTCATGATTAGACAGAGAAAGACATACTGGCATGTGACGTCACACGCCAGTACCGCCATACTTGCTGCATAGAGAAAAGCGTTTGAGAAAAAGATGGGTATATAGATTTTTCAAAAAAACACTATAAATCCAATTTTCAACCAATTTAAATTTTCTCTTCGCTAAACACTATCTGTTTATCTATATTTTCATAATAATATTGTTGTTGTTGTTTCTTTAAAAAAATATGGCTCTGTCCATCGGAGGACAATTTTGCCAGTGTCTAGTAGTTTTTGCCGTTGTACGGTAAAAAAAATCTAGAAAACGAAATATGAGAGGTAATGGTGGATGAACGATGACAGCGCGAATCATAATAATATTAAGATAGGGCAAAATCAGGAGTTGTTAAATACCGTATTCTACACTTATACTTTTTATTTGTCAGTTGTGCTTTGACGTTTTTAGAAGAAAATGACACATTGACAGAAAAACGGCCAGCATTCAATTATCGAAATAGTACCTCGCTAAAATATTTAATTGGCGCCTATTGTAGTCGTAACGTTTAGACTGGGCACAATAAAAAAGGGATTTAAAACACAAACTAATTTAAAACAAAGTGTTATCGATTCTACTCTCGATTCTGAGCAAACTACTTTCTGGTTTTCAATTATTTAATTAACACCTTGTATATATTTTTGCATTCGACTGTACGTACATAGTTGAATGTTTGGAATAACACCTAAGCTACTTTTTATCTCGATATTCCCATGGGATCGAGATGCAATCTATAATTTCCAACCATTGGAAGACATGAAATTTGTTTACAAAATAGCTGTTTATACTCGTAACAGTGAAACTTTGAAAAATGTGAACAATTAACAGCATATACTAGTAAGATTTTATCTGGAACATATCACAACATACTTGTTGAATACAGCAAAACATTATCTTAAGTTTATTTTAGTTACGCGTAGGTACAGTACTCCGTCAGTTTGTCACTGTTCCAAATACCTGTTTCACTGACTGCACAAGCAGTATCACGTAGACAGCGCAGGCGCCCAGTATAGTGAACGCCATCGCCCAGTCTATAAATATCCTGAAATATGAAGGAAACGTTAGACACTTCCTAATGACCAGGTGGGCTGAGAGACCCGCTGAAATTTGTTTGAGAGCAAACGCGTGACACAAATTCGCACAGTGTACATAGATGTTTTATAATAAAACTCTCCTAATAATTAGTTTACCGCTAAAATGATATAACTATGCAACTTTCCGGGATAGGAACAATCCTATATCCTTCTCAGGGTTTCAAGCTATCTCCATACCAAATTCCATCCAAATCGGTTCCGCGGTTAAAGCGTGTAGAGGTGGTACAGTACCACTACCATGACTTTACAGTGGCCGTACTCGATAGCGACGGCGTAAATTATTTGTAGAGGCGCTGTACAATTCCCCATACAAATAATTTAGGCCGTCACGATACGTACGCACTCGACACGTACACACGTACACGTACACGTGCTCGTACGTACTCGATAGTACGGTCACTGTAAACTCATGGTAGTGGTACAGGTAAAAGACAGATAGAGTTACTTTCACATTTAAAATATTAGTGTGGAAGTGTAGATTTGGATTAATCCGGAACAAGGTATTTTATCAGGTAGTAAAGTTGGATTAGTTTAACCGAACAAAAAATAAAAAATAATGACCCCTTAAAAAAGTTGTTATGTTTGCTCTATCTATATGTTCAAAGTGTAACGCGTCAAAAGTGTGACTACATTTTGAATCAAAATACCTATGACCTAAAAGATTCCGAATTAATGTACAAACACTTTACATGTGTAATTAGTAGTGCAATTCTCTAACGGCTTGTCCTTGTCGAAGGCTATAATTATGTGACTTGTACCGATCAGCGTTTTCTCTATACATTGACCGGCCGATATGCCTACTGCGCAATGCTTATCAAACAGCATACGCAATGAACAGAGAAAACGAGATGAATCCGCGGACAAGGTTATAGGATCACAAGCCTGGTAGGTACACGGAAATTTTTCCAGTCACTCTTTTTGTATGGTTAACTACCATGCAAAGTGGTGCAACTCTTTGGACTCCTCCAATATGTTGCTGTGGTACTGGCTAAATAGAAAATAACATATAACTACGTAATATATGTATGGTACTTGCGCTCGGGAGTCAAATGTTGACTTGTCTAGACCAAAAAGATTCGATCGACACGTTTTTCTAGATTTTCTAATCTAAATAAATGTACAGAATACCTTCTAAATAATAATTAAATATCCCGCTTCAATATTATGACCTGATTTATAAATCACGAGTTCAATTACAATCAATTCTCGTGATTTATTGAAACAACAAAGATTTATCGAAACCTTGACTATCAATAGTAAGTCGTAAATAGTTTCAGTTCTAAATCATGAATGGGATATGATATAACGACATTCGAATGTTTTTTGTTTATTTTATAGATCAAAACTCGTCATTGCGTGTTATTGAACGGAAAAACAATTTTTGAGCTACCTTTACTTAAAACAGAGGCATAATAGTAGATTGTTTAACAAGGGACTAAAACAAGACATAACGATACGAGATGTTTAGCCACCCGAGCAGAGCGAGGGTGGCTATAGTTCGAGTGGCATTATGGTTGTTTAGTCTCGCGTTAAATCTACTATTCACTTTGCATCTATATCACTTTAAATGCGCGGAAAAAAACAATGTACTGTTCAAAATTACAATATTACTTTTTAAAAACGTACGCTCGACAAATGGACAGGCCATCTGTTCATAATTCAAATAGCTGCTTTCCTATCTAATCCTTAATATAAACGAAAAGATTTATACTCGTAATCATTAATTGTGTTTCACGAAATTAAATCGTGTTTTTTTTTAAATATTTTTGCACTGTTGTCACTTTGCGGTTATTTCCACGCCCTAAAAATCCTCCATTCATAAACACCGTGTTAGCTGTTTAAGGGTTTCCAACGTAAATTTAAAAAAAAATACTTTAATCCATAGAAAATAAAAAGGAGCTTTAGTCCCGATATGCAGACTCTAAAGTAACATTTTAAGAGCATGAGAAGTGAAAAGGTTTTAAATTTAAGATTAGACAGAGAAAGGCATACTTAAACGTGACGTCACACGTAAGTCACGCCGAACCTACACTTAATACACCCGCTAATCGATCACTAACAGACACATTTTAGTACTTATGCACTAGTATGTTATTTTGAGTAGGTATTGTAAACACAATGTCCATGAAACTTTCAAGCTTACCTACCTCGAAAATTTGGAATATCTTCTCAAAGGTGTGGGGCCTGTTTTGAAAACTGCCTCAACTGTCTCAGCATACCCCAAGGACGGGACTTTAGTTACCCTGGACACTTCTTGTGAAGTTTTAACCTGGAAAAATAAAACGTTCCTTTAAAATACTCCTAAAAAGCAGGAGTACAGTCGGTCGGGTGACAAGCAAAATTCACTGAATGCAAAAAAATATTTTATGGAAAATCAATCATGTTCAAGGAGTACTATATAATATGGTTGATTATCGACTTCAATTAGTGAACGTAGTTAGTTACTTTTGCTTGTCACCCGACGAAGTGCCTTGGTCTTCCATCGTATTTTATCGATAAAGTTCATTATTTATCGTGGTCTCTCAATCTGAAGCTAGTACCCATCATAAAGTTAAATAATAAAGTTCCATGTTAATGGATATGAAAACGTCACTCACGTAATATAATAATTTATTGACAATTATTCGAGTGCCGTCGTATTTCGATTCCCGATGCTTCTCTATGCTATTAACGACAGTCATGTTTCACATATTTCTGATACAAATGTTGCTAGAAGTATAAGAGAGCTCGACTGTATCTACCTTTCCTACTATATCTAGCCGGAATATTTTCTGAACGATGCTATGCGATGCGGTAGATAAAAAAGAAGAATTTTCTTAGCGATCAAAAGAAACGATATAAAACGTGGTTGATTTACAATAAAAGCAAAACTAACTAAATATAAACAATACAAATTGCATGCTCATGGAACATTTCACTAAGCAGTACTCCTATTTAGTTTTTACAGGGGCGATCTAGTTGACCTTGAATATTTAAATATTTACCAGTAAAAAAACGCAATGCGTGCAAATGTAGCCCAGGATAATGGTTCCAAATATGCCAACAATGGTACCGGAGTTCTTGAATGCAGCTGGCATGGCAAGGATGCCAGACCCTAATGAAGACTTCAGGAGATTGGCGAATGATCGCACGTCCCTGAAATGGTAAGTTTCTGTATGAATTTTAAGAATTATTAGTTTTTATTTACCTTATAAACTTATCGGTCGAATAAAAATACTGTTTGCCTATACAGAGGTTTCCATTAAAGATTATTTCTTAGAGAATAGGGTGATGTTAGTAGTTTTAAATGGTTTACTGGATTTAAATCCCATCAAGAACATCCCGTCCATCATTTCATCAAAAAGAAAACCCTTGAAAATATTTTTCTACGTAGGTACCTACTAGCTCGAAGTCGGTGCCTCAGCACGAGCCAGCAGGAATGGAACAATAGTCGTCTACCTCACCTACATACTATGGGTTTCAATCGATCCTGCTGGGTCGTGCTGAGTGACTGACTTCGAGCTAGTAGGTACCTACCTAGAAAAATATTTTCAAGGGTTTTGTGGTCAGTTCCATTTTTAGTTATTTTTTTATTTTTTTGGAGTCGGTATAACTTTTTTGTTAAAATTTTTCTTTATTTCTCACTTTTAAGTGATTTGTAGCCAAAGTACCTACATCTCACAACGATTCCATGAAGCCCCAACACGGCTTAGTTCCGTTGTTTTATAACAGAGTTCCGTTGCCTACCTTCCGGCTTCAGCATCAGATCAGTTCGAAAAAATCATTAACTTAAAGCTCCTTCTTAGTCGCTTATCTAGGTATGTTAATCATGATCGTTTCGGTTTGTCTCATGACGAGCGAGCATTACTTAGCTTTGACGAGTTGCATTGGTTATCTACGGTCTTCATCAGGTCCAGTTTACCAAATGATACTTTCTGAATGTGAATGCTTATCTTAATGCTAAAAATGCCGAAATCGCCATAGGTGTGCCTATAAAATTTGAGGTTTGCCCTCGATTTCCCTAAGATTCCATCATCAGATCTTGATTTGATGACAATGAGACCACCGTAGAAAAGTACCCTTTCGAATAAAAAAAAAAATTTGAAAATCGGTCCACAGTTGACTGAGTAATCGGCGAACATACATAAAAAAAAATACGAACATTGTAATAGAGAACCTCCACCTTTTTTGAAGTCTGTTAAAAATAAGGGTAAACGCGGCGCGTATTCGGGCTGATATTAAAGAAAGAAAAACATTTATTCGTGACATTTTTACAAATAAAAGAAAAAGAAAAAGGAAATAAATTTTGTCACGAAATGGTCCCAACTCAGCATGATGTCAACCTTGCGGCCGACGCTGGTCTTCCGTTGGAACCATTTAAGTGTTAAAAGAACACAACAGCAGTGAACTCGACAACTAAAACAATTTTTTACAATACACAAAACTAGTAATTTACAACATAAAAATATACCTTAACTACACAAAATATAAATAAAAGAAAAAAGAGAATAATATGCACGTCTGTATAGGCCTATTGCCTTTGCCAATAATACAATTATTGACGTGGCATTAAAAAAAGAAAAAAAGTACTCTGTGCTATAGACGTGGCATGGATGGATTCATAGTTCGTGCAAAAAAGAATGAGTTCCGAATAATCCATTACCATTACAATAAAATATCAGTGCAAACAAAGCGCCAACGGTACTTATAGCGATGTTTCTTTCTTTCTTTCTTTCTTTCTGTTCGGGCTGATATTGATAATATTGATGAGGACAATGAAGTTGAACAAAGATTTATTTGGTGCTGCCTTTACTTAAATGAATGTTATGTGACTACAGGGTGGCCCATTTATATCGGTCAGTATGGGAAAGTCTGAAACTATAAGACATACGAAAATTTCTTCTTAGGAACCATGAGATCGATTTTAATAACAAGAAAAACTGCATTCATGCATTTAAAAAAAAACCTGTACTCAGCTCGGGAAGCGAACCCGGTTGTTTTGAAAAAAAAAAAAACTTCGAACACCTACTAAAATAAATTAAAGTATGTGAAAACAATGCATTTTATTCATTTAAATAATGTTTTATGGACATTTACTTCTTAAGACGTACACAATCGATATCTAAATAGAAATAGTGTAAGTTTTTTTTTTTCAAAACAACCGGGTTCGATTCCCGAATCCCGAGCTGAGTACAGGTTTTTTTTTAAATGCATGAATGCAGTTTTTCTTGTTATTAAAATCGATGTCATTGTTTCTAAGAAGAAATTTTCGTATGTCGTATAGTTTCAGACTTTCCCATACTGACCGATATAAATGGGCCATCCTGTATATTGAATCTAAAGAGTTTTTAAGCGTTTTTATAAATCGGAACATTTTGAAAATGTCTACCAAGTGTTACCTAAGTATAGTAAAATGAATGAAACAAACCTGAAATAATTTTTGGGTATTTTTAGTTTACTGCAAAAAACAGATTTATCATATTTCCGCCACATGTTTTCAATTTATTAACTAAAAACCATTTACTAAAATAGGCACAGAAGAGCCTTGGTATAGATAAGTAGTTTGAGCTAAATCTTACCTGTTTTTTAATGCGTATATTTCACTGGATATGTATAGGTAAGGTGATTCCTAAAGATTCATAGCAGATGATCTCATACAAGGAAAATTGATTAATCTAATAGCCGTTATCGCCTCTTGATCAACTTATTTTCCTTAGTTAAGTTAACGAACCGAATGCTCTTAAGGGTTTATCCACTTAAGTAGTTACACTGTTAGTAAACCCGTTTATATGTAGTTAATTGGAATCCACGAAGCCATTTTTTTTACTTACCCTATTTGTAACCAAATCGAATAATCCAAGCTGCAGTTTTATCCCTAGATAATAGTGCACTTTACTTAGTACCTATTACAAAATGTAACTTACGAATTCGGGTGTTCCAATTTCCTGTTCTTGAAGGGGTCGTATTCGTTACTTTCCAGATCATTTTTCTCTTTATATTTTGTGTTAATTGTGTTGATTGATTTCGTCGACGAGTACACTCCATTTTCCGTTATTACTGCCCTGAAAAAAAAAATATTTTTTTAAATAAGATTTTCATTCATTGATTGCTGTCATGCGAATGATTTTTTCATGTATGTTTATACATAAGTACATGAAAAAAACACTAAAAGATTTAACATGAAAAGATTTAATTCAGATTTTTAAAGCTGTTTTCGAGAAAATACGTGCACCTACTAAATATACGGCTTATATAAACGGCTTTAAAAATCTGATTTAAATCTTGCATTAGATAATGTAATTTTGTCCTAGCTTTGTCTAGATCTCCATTCCCTGATACACCCTAACAGATATTAAAGCTAGAAAAAAACAAATTTGTATTTCATAGTATTAAATCCAATAAATAATGTTTCTCTGCGGATAAATTTCACAATATATTTTAGTAATAAATTTCATGATGTTATCATAAATAGGACAAATTCATAAAATGATAGAAGTAATAAGTGGTACCTACCTAGTACTAGATACCTACTGAATGACAATATTTCAATAGGTTGTACATCTTTCGATCGTGATAATTTTTATGTCTTGAAAGAAACGAACTATATTACAAGACATTCCGAAAGTAGTAAGTCATGTCCATGACGACACTACAACAATATAAATTTAAGATCTGTTTTAATGTTCTAAGTATGCTTGTAATGGATTACCTACTTTGTATGAATAATGCTTCTGGCGCTACAATTTTACTCTAACAAATACAAATAATGAGTTTATTAATTCAATGTTAATTATTAATTATTTTGTTTTTTTTTCCGCCTTGAAGTCCACCTACGATTTCGTGCCAGTCGCTGTGGAAACGGCTGGACCCTGGGGCGATGAGGCCCTTGACCTTTTTAAGGAGCTGGGGCGACGTTTGAGCGAGAAGGGCTACGACCCCGCTCAGAGTCCTGGTTAGTTCAGCAGGTCTCCATTGCTATTCAGCGGGGCAACGCCGCGGGTGTACTGGGGACCTTTGGGTCGGGCAGAACACTGGGCGGGGATTGTATATGTTAAAATTTGTTATGTTTTTTTGTTTATATGTATAGTTTATAAGGTTTGACGGGGCTTGTTGCGGATGTATCTATGTGTTATTTCTATATTTTATTTTTTAATAATTTGACGAAGCATGAGGATATTAATATTAAGACTTGCATGTTGTTTTAATTGATTGTTGATTTTATTTTGTGTATTTTTATTTTAGTTGACATTGATTGTATAATTTAATATTCACTACTTGTCTGGTGTGTTATAATGACTAAAAATACATTTTCTCTCTGATTATTTAGGTGCCATTGCGACTGTCTGTTAGGCAATTCTAACTATCCTTAACATCGATGTTACTCGGGACGATGTTAACACCTACCCCTTAATTACTACTGTTATGCTCAATTATTATTTACTGACAAGCTTAGAAGATCCAACAAGACACCAACAAGATGGAGCGAAGACCTGGTTAAGATCGCAGGATCGCGGTGGATGCGGAAAGCACAAGACCGGTCTGAGTGGAGAGCCTTGGGGGAGGCCTATGTCCAGCACGTCCACGTGACCAGGACGTCTTTCGGCTGACATGATGAAGCTTAGAAGACAAAGTCTAACAATTTCTTAAATCAATAATTATTTATCCCATGTGCGCGAGATTACCAGTGGGTGGTAGATTTTTTTGACATTGTATATAGATAGGTATGTTGACTTTTTGACTTTGAGTGCGCAGAAGCGAAGTGGCTGGCGGCTTTGCCCGAATAGCCAAAATATTTGGCCACATATGTTGATTAATCGCGTTATCGCGATATGTGTGGCCGTACCATGAGGAAAAATCTGTGTAGGACGTGTTTTTATTTTTATTCGACTGGATGGCAAACGAGCAAGTGGGTCTCCTAAGCTGTCGAGATTGTGCCACCAAAAGATATTATAATGTAAGTATCACTCATGTTAAAATATGCCTTAAATTTTCGTTAGGTATCTACTCGTCTGAGAAATCTCAATAGCCTCTTAATAACTTAAGTAATTAAATAAAACTAAAATTAATACGATTGTCAATGCGTAGTTTTTTATTAGGTTAAGTACTATAATACCTTAACTCTGTATTATTTGTTGAGCATTTAAACGCTTAGCAAAAGATAAGAGGCTGCACGTCTGTCACACGTGATATTGACGGAAGAGTACATAAATTAATTTTATTGGATATGTCATAATTGTAAAAATTATATGCCAGAAGGACATTTGCAAGGAATATAGACAGCCATTAGATACCGATTTTTGTTTCGTTGCATCTACCAGCGATATATAGGTATATAAAAAACTTAAGAAGATGACCTGTTTCTATGTAATAGTAACGACTCCATGTAGATGTCGGCGGCCGATCGTGAAATCCGCCATATATCACGAAATTCCTAGGCATATCGTGAAATGGCGCCATTTCATGAATTGGCTAAGGGAAAGGGTAGATCATGAATTCGCTTCGCTCGTCGTACCTACCATATCACGATGTGCCCGGTAAGTATAGAGCTAGGAATATCGACGATTGTGCTGCTCTAATCGATCTGCTGTATTGTTTCTCAGGCGCATCGTGATATGCCTGGCCAATTATGAAAGATATGCCTAGGAATTTCCTGATCTGGCGGATTTTACGATCGGCCGCCGATATAGATAAGTCGACGTTCCATATTCGAAAAATTACTGAAGTCCCATATCAATTCTGGACACTGGGTACTACATACAACAGGTCATTTGCGACATCATCTCAGACGGGATAAAGTCATTCTGTGGTAAGAACTTGCCTTTTAAAGTTAATCTAATCTTCACAGGACCTTAATTTTATATTAAAGCAACCGGCCAGTTAGGATTTATGAATGAGGAAGCTAGATTTTGTATAAAACGTAGGCTTTACTCTGTCGGATAAATATACGAACAAGTTATTCATGTCACTTGAAGATAAATAATCACGATCGTCCATATACAGAGTAAACATTTTTTCTTCCAACTATGCTTTAATTCATCATAACCACACTAAATACCCAGCATAAAGCGGGACTTTTCTGCTCTAGAGCAGAAAAAATGTATGAAAATCCTGGCATTGTTTTAGATTTTTTTTAATTGCATCACCAAAGAGGTAACACAACCTGACTGTTGCTCAACCTGACTGACGGTCTTATGAAATTTGATAGATTGCGTACAAAAAAATGTTGCTACCAATCCAACTTAAAAACAACTTTGTGTGTTTGGTTGGCCAACCTGGCGCCCATTCGAAATTTGAATTGCTACTAACTCTGTCAAAAAAAGTAATAAATAAAAAAAATAACAAATTGGCGGGAACCTTGCGAATTTTCCGTGGACATTTTTTGAAAGTGCAAATGTAAACTTACAAAAATGGAATCATCGAGTGCTAGTGACATTTCTTTCCTATTAACTGTTTAGCATGAGTTTTTTTTCGTCTACTATTCCTGTAATAGTTGAAAGAAAAGCAGATTATGCACCTCGCATTAAGTAATTTATATTAACCTCGTGCTTTTAAAAAAAGCCCTCGCTAACGCGCGGGCTCCAAATCGGCACTCGGTGCAATAATAAATAACTTTCTGCTTAGTGCAACAATCTGCTATATTTGGTCCTAATATCTCTTTACAATTTTAAGCTCAAAGTACAAAAGTTGCAGCTAGTGAATAAACGTATCTAACTATAAACCCTTAAATTCATTACAGATACATTGTATCAAATAACTCCGTAGTTTAGTCAAAAGTTGGCGTTGGAAACGATTTCAATTATCGACCTATTTATTACCCTGTCGCTGTCATGAGGCTAAATAATTATATGTCCGGTATGTGCATGTGCTCTTTAGACCGCATTTATCACTCGTCATTGTATCACTGTTGTAGTTGAAAAATTAATTTTAAGCTACTTGGATCAGTGAACAGTGATAAGACAGACTGGCGAAATAAATCTTATCAGTTTTCACGAACTTGAATAGTTTGTAGATTAACAGCATCGCACTGTGTTAGGGTCAAATCTTGCAAGCCGTATTCCATTCACTCTGGATTATTATGCCAGTTCTAGTCTAATAAGAATTCAGAGTGACTGTTAATACAGTCAATAAAAATTGCCGTATGAAAAACAGCTTGTTTTAAAAATAAAACAAAACAAATACTAGGTACTTTTGTAAAGTATCTGGAAAAGTAGTAATTACATTGCCCATAGGCACTAGTTATTTATGAAAAACGTTAGTTTGTCTACCCTTCTGCTACGCAACAACTAGATGTGTACAAGTGGTATAAGTAGATACGTGATAAAACAAATAACAACATTTTCTAATTTCTGCCCAGCACCACTACCATGAGTTTACAGTGATCGTACTCGACAGCAACGGCGTAAATTATTTGTATAGAGAATTGTACAGCGCCTCTACAAATAATTTACGCCGTCGCTATCGAGTAAAAAACTCATGGTAGTGGTATAGGCCTTCTTTGGCGCTCGGAACGGAGCGTTTCTCCAGCCGATACGAAAACAAGTGTGTCACGTGTTTTCATTTGTTTTCAAACTTTTTCAAGGCTCAATTGTCACAGAAGCGTGAAACTATAGAAAAGTTGCACAACTCTGGCGCCAGAGCCAGACTGCCGCCTACGTGCGCTGCGAATAGTTTCATATAGCGGTATGCAGGGCATATATAAATAAAAGGTCAATAAATTGGGTTTACAGCACCATTTTGTTCATAAAAATTAAAAAAATATTACAAACGTAAATTAGATGTTTTGAAATTTAAATAAAGACCATTAGTTACGTTTTAACCAATAATCAACTAGACAAACATAATTATTTTAGCCCTTTTCCATTCCCGGCGCAAAAGTGGACATGACTGGACTGATTCTGGTCTGGGTTCGTTTAAAACATGCGGATGCAACGGAGGTCCATAACATTACAAAATTCTGAGTTCACGGGAAGTACCCTGTAGGTTTTGATTCCGTTGCGAGTTTCGAAAATTTGCGGAAATTTGAAGCATAAACGGCTGCATCTTTTGATTGCGTTGGCTTAGAAGTTTGATTTTTTCTCAGCTCCAAGGGACAGTAGACCATAGTATTTGATATAAATTTCAGCTTGATACCTCCACGCGTTCCCGAGAAAAAGGGTCTTGACAGATAGACAGACGGACAAAAAGGATCCTATAAGGGTTCCGTTTTTTAGGGTTCCGGAGCCAAAATGGCAAAAACGGAACCCTTATAGTTTCGCCATGTCTGTCTGTCTGTCTGTCTGTCTGTCCGTCCGTCCGTCCGCGGCTTTGCTCAGGAACTATCAATGCTAGAAAGCTGTAATTTTGCACGGATACGAGTATATATGTAAATTATGCCGACAAAATGGTACAAAAAACTAAAAAAAATTTTTTTGGGGTACCTCCCATAGACGTAAAGTGGGGGCGATGAAGTGTGGGGTGTCGTTGGATGGTCTTTTAAAACCATTAGGGGTTTGCTAAGACGATTTTTAGATTCAGCGATTTGTTTGCGAAATATTCAACTTTAATGTGCAAATTTTCAAGCGTCCCCCCCCCCTCTAAAATCTAAACCGGTGGGTGAAAAAAAAAAAATTGTATTGGTTTGACCTGTGCCGACACCTTTGAATTTTAACAAATTTATATGCGACATTCATGACGTTTGAAATTTATCATGAACTTTACGGTGAAGGAAATCATTATGATGTAAGTACACACGTGGTAAGAAATTCAATGCTGTGTGTGAAGTTCCCAATCCGCACTGGGCCCGCGTGGGAACTACGGCCCAAGCCCTCTCATTCCGACAGGAGACCTGTGCTTGGCATTGGACGTTTATAGGCCGAGATGAACGCGAACTCCTCAGAAGTTCTAAAATCATAAAAGCTTCTTCCAGCTCCTAACGATTCTCAAAATATACTAATAAAACTAGCCGTTACCCGCAACTCCGTCCGCGTAGAATTCGTTTATCGCAACAATGTAATTTTCCGGGAATGAAAACTATCCTATGTCCTTCTCCGGGATGAAAACTATCTGTATACCGAATTTCATCTAAATCGGTTCAATGGTTTAGACGTGATGAAGTACTAATTTTATTAAGTATTATTACTTATACTCGTGTACTCGTAGTATCCTATACTAATTTTATAAATGCATACGAAAGTTTATAAAATTAATATAGGATACTATAAGTAATACTCAAGAGTTTTAGCATTTAATATTATTTGATTTCATTACATTATGGCAAAGAAAGGTTATGGCCGTTAACTACTATGACAAATGAAATTATGAGAAATACCTTTTTATGGTTAAAAGACTGGTGTTCGGAAATATTTTTCAGTAGTCATCTATCTACGAGTAATACGAGTACATTTAAAAGGGCTCCAACAATTTCGATGAAATTTGGTGTAGGGGTTTTCGGGGATGAAAAATCGATCTAGCTTGGTCCTGTCTCTGGGAAAACGTTTATTGTCGAGTTTTAGCACGAGCAAAGCTCAGTCGCCCAGGTACTTATATTTATTTCCATTACAATGAACTGCACAAATTGTTTTAGTATTATACTAAATACCAAGAATAATGTGGGCATGTTATTATTTGAATGGAAATCAACCGAAATATACTCATGTATCTGTTAACGAGTATGATTATGTTAACTTTGTACCACATTTGCAGTACGTTTGTAACTTTGGGATTATATGAGAATCACTGACTTCTTGGTTTCTTCATAAAGACCCCGTATTCATTATTTATCAATGCCTTACAATAAAGCTGATTTAAGTATCTCCAGTATTTGAATAGCTGACTTAAGGATATCGGTCCACGACATTAAGATAACTAATATTATGGTGTCTAAAGCCTTTAAAAAACTCATTTTGTTTTATCGACTACAAAAAACACTACGTAAATAATTTTGTACTACATAGTTTGAAGTCGGTGCCTTAGAAAGAGCCAGAAAAAACGATAGCCAGTAATAGTACCTACCTATGTAGGTAAGCTAGATGACTATATATAGGTAAACATCTGCTAGCTTGTATGAACACCGACAAAACTGACAGAAAATTATTTTCATGGTTTTTTGTGGTTGGTTAAAGTGTTTGTTATAGGTTTTTTTTCTCTTTTTAGTGTACAGTCACCAGCACCAATATCTGATACAACAAGCGTGCATAAATATCTGATACGACTCTATTTCTAGGGCTGGAAGGACGTGTCAGATATTTTTGCACGCTCCGCTGTGGCAGATATTAATGCTGGTGACTGTACTTACCTGACCCATTCGTAAGTTACAATAGCTTAATGTCAACAGCTCTTCATCTATAACACAAATAGATAGAAATAGTTCGTGCGAGAGAAAATGATGCAGAAGGGAGGTCACGACCCTCATTACTGAGGAATACGATACAAGGAGGACAAATACATTAATGCATACAAAGATGCTGAGGCACAGACGGCGGGAAAAGGCTTTATTTCATATCATGTAAAGTAGAAGCTGCCACACCATGACTAAACATTTGCTAGTCATATTGATAATCCGCTCGTCTCATTGTAGTTTAATGCTTCACCTAAGGCCTGCCAATCAGAGTGCAGCATTTACGAGTTTTTT
Source organism: Choristoneura fumiferana (assembly GCF_025370935.1). Classification (NCBI taxonomy): domain Eukaryota; kingdom Metazoa; phylum Arthropoda; class Insecta; order Lepidoptera; family Tortricidae; genus Choristoneura; species Choristoneura fumiferana. The sequence goes on from NC_133473.1 coordinate 14,901,665, forward strand.
TTTTCAAACTATTTATTTCCACTCTGTTCCTTACTTCCTCTATGATTTTCAGCAAACTAATAATAACTTCGGATGTGACTTTATAGACTTGCAATATTGTTATCATACTATTTACAACGTTGTTTTATTTTTAGTACAAACAAAATTTATAATAATGTGAACACGATACAATTTTATTTACGGTTTAGGGTTCCCTATTCGACGGGTTACAAACGGAACTTGTTAATGTCACTGCACTGTCAAACCGTATTAGATAAACAACTGAAATTTAAACAGGATATGTATATTTGTTGCTACAACTCAACCAATATTATATAATTATGTATGCTCAGGCAAGGGCTCACCAATTGTGAATTATTATAGACACACTCGTTTATAGCGTATATTATTATATTGACCTACCTATTTTCAAATTTGTACGGGATCCTCGGACCGCGAATCCGACTCGCACTTGGCCGGCTTTTATAAAATTTAACCCTATTTATTAACTTTATATATATTTTGTGCTACTTTTATGTGTAAAAATTAAATAATAAGTATAATTTTTAAGTTTTATTCTAATTTAACAGATATAATTCACCCATTACTCTAATCGTATCATCAACAGCTCAGTAAAATACTAATACTACTAATAATATTTAGCTCATTAAAGTCAAAAATAATAATTTAATTTTTTAAGCATTAACATACATAAAATATTACAAAAAAAACATAATTTAAATTGACACAAACACTTACGTGGAGCTAAATTCCTTCATGTTGTAACTGTT
>NC_133473.1:14902534-14921854 GCF_025370935.1 Choristoneura fumiferana
CCGCTTTGGTTGGACCAAGCAATTATGTCTACAAAACAATGGTAGAAAACAAACAAATAAAACCAGGCTAATTACACAGCTGTTGTTTTCAAAGCTTTTTATTACCAATATACTTTATACCTTTTCTCACCATTGTTTGACTCAATATTGAGCTGTTTTACTTATCATTAATTAATCATGTGCATATAAGTTTCTAAAGCTTAAAAAAAAGGTTTACGGCATTAAAATAATAAATAAAAAATCGCCTAAGTGCGAGGTGGACCCCTACACTAAGGGTTCCGTACACTGTTAAAATCGGGCTTAAACCCTGCTAAAAAGCGTTCACGCCGCGGTATTGGGATCCCCATTTTTTATACTAGTTTTATACTATGTTCGTTCAATATTACGGCTATATAATTATATCAGTAATAGCACACTCTGCAAAAATGCCAAATGCCTGCCAATTACGATACAATACAAAAGATAACAGCCCTGTGACCGGCGAACAAACAGACGTAGAGGCGTGTCAGAGGTGGGAGCATTATTGATGAAGTTCTATTGGAACCAGCAGAACCCCAAAAAATGTTTATGGTTTTGTTTGGAATTTTTTTTGAACCTGGTACAGGTTCAACCAACTTAGTAAAGTCACCAGCCCAACAAATTGCAACGTCCAAAATATTGAAATATTTTAGCTCTGTATAAAAAAGACTTATCAATCATTGTGATGTCACGTGACAGCTGTCAGTGTTTTTTTGACTTTTTGCATCTTGTTATTAGACGTCCTTCCGTCCGCCCTCTTGCGCTCTAACTCTCGCAACTCTCGCATCGTGATAATATTGTGTCGTGTCATAAACCTAAATCTGTTTGTATTTGGTGAATCATTGTAATATTATTACAGCAACAGCACTTTCATCTCTTTTAATTTTATTTGATGCCGCTACATCTTCTTTCGTTCCCTGGATCCACGCACTCTTGTAATAAAAAAAACACATGTGTCAACCACTGTATATTTATAAATAAACACATTTTCATTTTCACATACAGGCCTCATTCTTTTTTTCTCCGCTGTTCTTGCTTATGCGCAAGGTAAGATAGAATATTTATCCCTATTTTTAGGGTTCCTTAACTGACGAGTGAAAAACTGAACCCCATTAATGTCACTACGCTTTCTGTGTGTCTGTCAGTCTGTCTGTCTCATGAACCGTAATAGATACATAAATAGCTGAAAATTTGAACATAACTGTCAGTTACTCGTTTACACAAATTTAGGCAAATACATAAGACATATTACATATGTAAAAACGTTTGTTCTCAGGGCCGACCTGTAGCGGCTCTCACGAGTCTAGTGATGTGCTTAGGAGACTGTCCAGAAAAAACCTGCCCAAATCGCAACGAGGAGTATAACCATTAAAACAAAAAGTCACTTTGTCTCCTGACTTTTGTCACTTTGAAACCTGCCTATTGGAGCTAAGGTGAGAAAAAATTTAACACTTTCAGTGAATTTACTCAATGATTCTCTTTGTTTGCCTTATAGAAAAATATTTAAGTATTTAACAATTATTATTTTCACATGTCTGTTTTTTTGAATAAAATATATCTATAATAACTTACCTAGTAATTTTATTGACAGCGTTAGTAAATAAACCTATTTTTACAAGCTTACTGACTGCACGTTTCAGTATCTATGTGGTCAATTTTCTACCATTTTGAAGTACAAAAAAGTTTAAGAAAACATGACTAGTCTTAAAAGCTTGCAACATGATTGACGGCACAATTTTTAATCAGACCTTAATGAAATTTAAATGAAACTGGATATTATAGTTTAAAATACCTACTGTCTATATTGTTTTTTACATCTTTATTAATCTACATAGTTAAAATATAGAAGTCACATAAAATGAGATTGAAAAATAAAAATAAAAACAACATTAAGAAATGATGTTATCGCATAGTGGAAAACGGTAAAAACAGTGAAGTTTACTTGCACATAATTCGACAATTGGTTAATTCATACAAAACCGAGATAAAAGCCATGCGACAAAAGGCGACAACGTTCATTAGATACGTTTAATTTCAATCAACTGTCGCAAATAACTGCATTAACAGTTAATGACACTTTTATTGGAGTCTATACAAGTTTGAAACGCTGGCAGTATCGCGAGACCGTGGAGACAACGCTAAACGAACGGCACGCGCCGACGTGACATCGTTATGGGCCAACGCAATTTTCCGTTGGTATCGGATCGGATACTTCAGTTAAATATTTTCACTGATGTAATAATAAAGGTAAAATAAATAAAAGTTATTGATTTGTTTATTGTGTACTAGCTTTTGCCCCCAACTTCTTCAACGGCGTAAAGCCGAGTTTAGACTTGCAAGAAAAATCGTGCAAGTTGCATTACATTGCGGCGCTCGATTGACCACTACAAACTCACTGGCTTTACGGCCTCGCAGTGTAATGCAACTTGTACGATTTTTCTTGCAAGTCTAAACTCCGCTTAACAAGGTAAGAACTTGTAGTTCATTGAAATAAATATATTTGAAATTAATAAAAAACAAAGCACTAAAAACTATTTAGGTGGCAAAGATGGTGGTGACTTAGATTCGATTTTGCGGGATTCTTGCGTTTATTTTTGTTTGATCACAACGTTGAAGTACTAAGTAAATTTGACTTTGTATTTAATCTACTTAATCGAACATATTTGATTATATTGTATCGAGTCTAGTCAAAAATCAATAGCGAAGCTAATTTTTTTTGGTAATGACTAGATTGCTATTACATTAAAGTAACACCTGAATCCATCAATAGTGTAGCCATATCGCACTCGGAATCAGGATCATTTTCACTTTTTCTTTCAGTTAAATGACATTGGAGGAAAAGAGATGGTGAATGTCTTCGCTAGTGTCCGTGCGTTAGAAAATACAGCCTCGGTTGGAACTATGGCCTTATGAAGCGTTTACTAATTTCATCGCAAATGCTGAAATCCATACTATACTTACTAATATTATAAATGTGAAAGTGTGTGTGTTTGTGTTTGTGTGTATGTTTGTTCGTCTTTCACGCCGTAACGGAGCGAGGAATCGACATGGTTTTTGGCATAGAGATAGTTTATGGGCCCGAGAATGACATAGGCTACTTTTTATCCCGGAAAAATGCACAGTTCCCGAGGGTACAGCGCGCGATAACCGAATACGACGCGGACGGAGCCGCGGGCAAAAGCTAGTCCTTCTATAATTTCAAGTGAGAATTCTGTCTCCTCCATAAACTGATTTCCCTCAAGTAGTTCCGTATCTTTATTCAGGGACACCTTTATTGGAACATTTCCTGAAGCTTGAATTAGAAATAGAAACATATTTTATTTGCATTAAATGTTGTTACAATAAATGATGTTTACAATTAATTTAGGATTCAAACATTTAAACTTAAAAAGTCATGCAAATATTATTTTAATCGAACATGCCTATTTATATACAACATAACCTAAATTACAATTCATTCATATATTACTAAAATATTGTTTAAGGGAATAAAAACATTTTTCTGTAAGCCAACGGAAACTTGAGTTTCAAATTGGAGCTCTTTTATAGTCTCCGGTAAATTGTTGTATAGTTTTATGCACATGGCATAACTGTTTCTCTTTTTTATGTCCGTATGCATTGCTATCGAAACAATGACCTTGTTGTTTGTTATTCACGGCATGCAAAACCGAAACATCTATTCCTATCTGACCCTTAGCAATGGTAGAGAGGGAGTAATAGGACCTTTAAGATACTTTACGTAATTAACTAACCAGGAGATGGTTAGCTATTTGAGGAAGTTATGGTGTAGAAAATTATTGAGGTCAGACTAGCTAAACTTACAGATGTAGTGGATAAAGCGGCGATTACACTGAACCATTCACCGCGTTCACCTAACGCGGTCGCCGAACTTTTCAAACTACTTATACTATTTAGGCGTCCTATACTACCGTGATATATACACTTTTGCGGTCGCCGCATGCAGCATGCGGCGAACGACTTAGTGTAATTGCCGCTTAATGGTTTTCCATCGTATTTAACGGAAAAGTTGGTATTTATCGTGCTCTCACAATTAGATTCAGTACCCATCGTACATCGTAGCCGTAGGGGTAAGTTGCATCAAATTTGACACTAAATAATAAAGTTCCATATGAAAATGTCACTCATTTAATTAATTATTATAATTGATTGACAATACGGTATTTGACAACTGTTGAATTTGCCATATCCTTTAAATTGTTATAAAAATACAGACAATGTTTAGCGAAGAGGAAAAAATATTCGGTTGAAAATTGGATTAAATTGCGATTTTTTGAAAAATCTATTTATCTGTCTCTTTCTGAAACGCTTTTCTCTATGCAGCAAGTACTATGGCGTTACTATTAGCGTGTGACGTCACATGCAAGTAAGTCTTTATCTGTCTAATCTTGAATTTCAAACCTTTATAACTCTATTATATTTAAAGATAGCTTGAAAATTGTTTGTCTGTTCGATAACATGCATTTTTTAAGGCTTTAGTTTATATAAAATAAATAAAAAATAGTCAAATACCGTATTCAGATGACGTCGTATTCCGATTAAGATGCGACATTTCTTGAAAAGCTACTACAAAACTACATCTGTGGACGTGGAGAGCCTTGGGGTAGTCCTATGTCCAGCAGTGGACGTCTTTCGGCTGACATTATGATGATGACTACATCTGTACACCTAAGTACTAATTAAAATGTCAATGAAACTATTGAAACTGTGGCCCAAGTTCAAGCTCGGTACACTCATGATTTTGTGCCTAAGTCGTGACAGGCGTGTATAACCTATGAATATTCCATTTGTGTGCAAATTTAGGCGGCTTTTTGTCGCCAGTAAAACTCACTTCCTTATAGTTTTTAGCAAAAACACTATACAATTATTAATAACATCATATGCTGTATATTAATATAAAATATAAAGTACGTTACTGTTAAATAAACAAAGTTTAAGGATAAGCATGGACATATTTTCTTCAAAATTATTTTGATTTAGCAATAACAAAACAGATAGAAACTATCATAAGTATATCTTGACCGATATTACTGCCAGTATTGCCACAAAACTCATCTCACCCGGTGGTCAAAACTTTTACTAATGCCCCAACTTCACTCAAAACCGTTTATAGCAACAACAGTTATTAATCTCAACGTCTAATAAGTATACCAAAACGACTCTGGTTATAACAAACGACCGTGTTTAACCAAATATTGCTGTCCTTTCGATGTCGTTTTGAACGGTTTTGACTGTTACCAATGTCTAAACGTTTAGCGGCAATACTTCCCAATAGCGAAGCCGTCATCGGGTTAGATAAGTTTGTGGCACTGGGCGAGTTCTGGCACATGTCAGTTAACGTCCGCAGTTTGCTGTCTGTCATTATATAACTACGGTCATGTCCGCTGTCAGCGCGCCACGATTCCGCGCCGGCCATGAACTGAAATTATATTTCAAACGGACCCTTTCTTATATTTCCTGTCCATTGAGCCGATTGTACACAGTAGCATCTATACGAGCACGAGCTCCTTCTTATTCTACCACTGTGTTCCATGGCCGATTTGTTTTGTATTCCACCATTCTATTCCAGGCAATCTTTAAGTTTTTTCGGGTCTGATTGAATGCAGCAAAGTTCCCAATGTTAGGTATTGCTTTTTATTCATTTGCAGGTGGTAGAACCTTGTGCAGGGTCCGCCCGGATCGCTACCACCATCTTGCTCACTAATTCTGCCGTGAAGCAACAGTGCTTGCACTGTTGTGTTTCGGCGTGGAGAGTAAGACAGCCGGTGATATTACTGGCACTTAAGGTATCCCATCTTAGGCCTCTAGGTTGGCAACGCATCTGCAATCCCCCTGGTGTTGCAGATGTCTATGGGCGGTGGTGATCTCTTACCATCAGGAGACCCACTTGCTCGTTTGCCATCCAATCGAATAAAAAAAAATCAATGTTGTCAAAATTGTTTTTATGTTTCTTTGTCTTCAAGTACTTATCAAATACTGACTCTCTTCCATGGTAGCTAATTATAATTTTTATTAAAGTTGCCCGAATGAAAATGTTTATTCTTTAAATTGGCCGCAAACACCCTGCAAAGGTTTTTAATTTAGAACTTTAAGTTTATAATATATAGATAACAAAGATATTGGATTTCTAAAGATATAAGTATAACAATCTGGGTTCAACCGATTTTACCATTTCCCGCCAGGGAAAATCTCCAAATTAACTTGGAAAACTTGCTTCTTGCAAACGCCTGAAGACAGGTTCGAGGTACAAGTATCAATTCTTATTTTAAAGGCATACTTTCTACATACATATACAGCCAGAAACTCCTAAATCCATCGATATCGTACAACCTATAAGTGGAAATAGAAATGATTTGTTCTTGCACTTTATACAGACGAATACCATTTCTTGAAAGGATATGCTCTCCCGTGGACGGTGAAAGAGCCCGTAACGATAAACAATAATATACAATACGAGCTTTAGTAATCTACCAAGCAGAGGTAGAGGGAAGAGGGAAACCACAGGGGTGTCGAGTCAAACCCTACTATATCTAAATAAATCGGAGCCTTCGTTTTATCGTATGTGCTCTGGTTATCTCATCGTAGTTTTCCACAACCTACCATATAAATATCACGTATCGAATTTCCGTTGGTGTAAAACGATTGTTTCAACAAACTAGAAGCTTTTCAACGTAAGTTGACTTATAATAAAAAGATTTAAAAGATAACATATTTCGTTTGATTCCCTATTTTTAGAAATATCAATGTATTTCGTTTGATTCTCTATTTTTAGAAACTTTTCATCATATAAGTCAACTTACCTTGAAAAGTTTATAAAAAGATTAACATTTTGTTACGCTGTTTAATTCAAATAGTTTTTCAGTAAACGTGTTGTTAATAAATTCAATCCGCGCAGCTCTACGTCTTATCTAATAGAATAACTGATAAAAACAAACGCGTATTTACACCGTATTCATAACATAACCCAGCCTAAGCGGTCTTGCAACACAAATGTGATTTTAGTTTTGTTAGTTTAATATGTGAATAGAACATTAGGCTCCTGCCACATAAAAACTACATTCTTCACATATTGCCGAACTTTCAATATTGACTTTCTAAGATCAATGAAAAGTTGCTTTATTACATTGTGTTTCTGGCTACGTATACAGATAAACGTCGGACCTTTGTCACACCTGATATATTGCGTTACACATGTATGTATTCAGTTTCTTAGGGCACTCGTTAAAGGTGTAAGTCGGATCCTTCCTACATTCCTGGAAAGGACAACCTAGGTTCACGCAATAGTGTACTATTGCGTGAAATTAGGTTGTCTGTGGTGTGGTGTGTGGTGTTATAATGGGATCTAATTTATCTGTGCTTATCACTCTTTGTTCTCACAGTTACTGAGCAGAAAATAGTCTCAGTGAGGAATTGATTTAAAAAGCGTTACTTTATATTCCTTCTGGTTATTTTGGAATCGTCACAAAAGAGCTCGATTAAAGGCAGGCGTCAAATTACGAAAGTTTGGACGAATTTGAATTGTTATGAAATAATCGTTTGAAGGTATAAAATTATAAAATAGCTTTGTATTTTTCATCTTTAAACCATGAGAGTAGCTGTAAGATTTACTTTGGCAAGTTTGTGCGTGACACTCGGAAGGGTACAACCCTGTAGGAGTCAGTATTTGCCGCAATTACAAAAAAAACTTGATAAGGGCAGCAGAGGCTCCCTGCGACAGGGTTCTACCGAATACATACGAACTTGTCAAGTTAAAGTTTATTTTTTCCATTTTTTGTTAAAGCCAGGCTATCTATTTCTGCTGAAATTAATATAAATTCAATAATCACAAAGTTAAGAGATTTCATCTATGTGATCCTTAAAGTGACATTAATAATTATACTCGTACAGTTGTAACTAACCCCCCCCAACAAAAACTTTTCCGCCCATTTATAACTAACCTACTCTAGCTCAAAAGCTAAACCTACCTAAAGTTCGACCTCCTAAAAGTTCAACCTCCTGAAGCTAACTGGTAATTAAATCAAAAGCTCCTAAGTTCAAAGCTATGACCTACCTATATACAGCCTACCTATATAACTAGAGCTTATGAGTCCTACTGAGATGTCTGAAACCTACTATATGATAGCGCGATGATGTGAATTGGCCATGTGATCGTCTAGTGGTTGTCTAGTGCCTAAATAAAATGATTGACCCTTCGTTGTGTCCGTCCTAGGTAACACATACGGTACTTTTAGTGAAAAGTGAAGATTGGTGGTTCAGTATTTAATTTAATAACACTACCTATCGCCTTATATGATCACCCTGAGAGAGAGGAGCCTACTGCTCAAGACTTGAGAGTTGATAATTTTGGTAATTGCGTGGTTATGAAGTGGTTAATTAGTTAATAGTATACAGCAAATTCTCATCCGCCTACCAGTTCTAATTTTTAGCTATGTTAGTTCCACAACGGTGGAATTCTGGACTCAAGTGCAAGCTAAAATGTTGTACCTAGGTAAAGTATATAATCACCAGCAATAATGCTTGCCAGTTGTTTGTAGATGAAATATATTTTCCCTTCCTATAATGTATTAATGCACTAGGTGTTAGGTTTATTCTTACTTTAGCTTGTATTTGTATTGATTGAATACTCATGAAGAATTATAGGATTTATTTGGAAATAATCTACATCATCACTTTCAACGATTAATTATAAGCTTGAGGTTAATGTAGAAAGGGTTAATATATATATATATTATATGTATAACCCCCCCTTACCTCCCACCGTTTATAGACCGGGTTAGTAGATAATAAATCGGGTATTCTTATCTTACCAAGTAAAGGCAGATTGTTAGATTTGCAGGTAAGTAGTATTCATTCACTACCTATAGAATACCAGCCAACTTAATATCTATTGGATGGAGGTAATGGTCTTCCCGTCTGTACAGTTAAACACAATATAAGTTACCCACTTTAAGAATACTGCAATTAATTATATTATTGTTTTGTAAGAATCTGTCGATAGCAGATTGTTTATACATTTACGATTTATTCAGTCTGGCTCTCAGTACATGAATAGCGTTCCCCTGTCAAGAATAGAACTTTGCTACATGCCTAGCTTTGACCAAATATAACACATAAATGTCGCGAATTTTCTTTGAATGGAATTATTAGTAGGTATCCCATAATTGTGTCAACCTCAGACATAGAAACTTTAATAGATTATTTTTTCATTATTTTTCTATTTTCGTATTAAATGTCCCTAAGCGCTCCTTAAATCTAGACTTAATTCTAATCTTAAGATTAGGCAATATCGCGCTCCGTGCGGTACTCTCCCTAGGAATCACTATCCGACCGAATGGCCAGTCCAGTCAGACAGCGATCCCCAAGCGAGCCCCCAGCAGCAGCATCATACATTCACCGGCGAATTTCTAATGATAACCGTTAGTTCCCTACAACGCCCTATAAACCGAACGCGCGTTAACCTAGTAGACGATGTACGATCAAAACCTAACGGACCTCGCCTAGTTCTGGTCTCCTAGTACAATAAAAGTGGTAAAACCTACCAAACTCATGAAGTTTGGTTTTACGCCCTATAAACCTACGGAATACCGCCTAGTAAATACCTTCCCTACCACAAACCTATTCAACGTACCTAGATGCCCTAACAAACTAGCCTTGTATCGATCTACCTAGGCCCTAGGCTAAAATGTAATACTTACGTCCCAAAACTAGAGATGGCAAGCACCTCACATTTATTTTAACTAGCTTTTGCCCGCGACTTCGTCCGCGTGGAATAGTAACTTTGGAAAGTATTTAATTTATTTAGGGTACCTATTCTGCCAATATAGCACATAGAAACTTCTACGGTTTACTGAAAATAACCTATTTTAATACATTGCTTTATATCTAAACTATTTTTTTTTGTTCTTCCATTCTTTGGTAAAACATAAGTATTCTACCCTGCCAACACAAAAGGACTAATTCTTCATAGTGAGCTCTTGACATTTTACGTCCTGTATTGTAAGTTAGGAGGGTAGGATTATAATTAAGACGGCATTCTTACTAAGCATTGCTACACATATTTCTATACTTATAGTAAATTTGTTTGGAATTCCTTACGAACTTTCATCCGCATATTTTCAAGTAGGTATGAAAAATGACGAAATTTGAAAAGAGCCGGAACAAATGTTTTTTAGGGTTCCGTACCTCAAAAGGAAAAAAATGGAACTCTTATAGGATGACTTTGCTGTCCGTCCGTCTGTCTGTCAAGACCCTTTATCCCGTAAACATAGTTATAGGGTCCTTTCGGCTGTCCTAGAAACTTGAAATTTTGTATAAAGGAAGCTCTTATAGCAAATTTTATTCCCTTTATAGCAAAATAAGTAAGAAAAATCTGAAAATCATAATTTTTCATGTCTGACTGTCTATGTTAATAAGCCATGTAAAATGACCCCATATTGCGTACATTTTGCTTATGAGCTTGGCTCTGCTAACACTTGATATTCATAAATACCTATGCACGGAACCCTTGACGCGCGAGTTCGAGTCGATTTTAACCGGTTTTAAGAAGAAGAATTTAAAAAAACGCTCGAACAATTATTTATCTCTTATCACGTGCCCAAATACCAAGTTTCATAAAGAAACATCGATTTATCTTCGATAATGACGACCTTCCATATGAGCTTTCATCCCCTATTTCATCCCCTGACAGGTCGAATTTTCAAAAAAGCTAAAACACATACTGACTTATTTCTTATTAAGTGCCTAAATGCCAAGTTTCATGGTTTTATTTCCAACAGCAACGAACTTCCACCATATAAACTTTCACCCCTATTTCAACCCTTAAAGCCTTTTTTTCGCGATAAAAGATAGCCTATGTTCTTTCCCATGGTCTATTCTATCTTTGTACCAAATTTCATCCAAATCGGTTTCAGCGGTTTTGCGTGAAAGCGTAACAGACAGACAGACAGACAGACAGACAGACAGACAGACAGAGTTACTTTCGCATTTATAATATTAGTATGGATTGCGTGGTGTGTAATGTTCAAAGTTTTTCCGGAATGACAGGGAAAACTGCTAGCTAACTAACTAAGGGATCGAGGTGGCATCCTCTAGTGTACCTATTCCTAATCCTACGCCATGTGTAATAACCCCACCCGCGACCGAAGTCAGGGATGCGAGTGGAGTAGGGCGGAGAGATAATTGTGCGAATATATACATATATAAAAGGGGGGTCCAGCACCACCGAACTCACGTGCACCGACACTGCGGATACACGGTGCCCGGGTACGCGCCGGGAAGATAGCCTGACCGCCAGAGTTGGCGACTATAGTCAGACGCGGAATCGTTCTCCTCAATTCCGTCCCGTCCCGAAGGACGTTATACCTCTAAACTTTCGTATATCACCGTTAGGTATCAGGTTTAGAGGCCGGGAACCTCGTCCCGTACAGTCCCTACTTTCAAGCGAATATAAAACGGTCCGATCCCACAGAATAAGGAAAACTGGAGGGCTACTAGCAAAGGAACCGAAAAAAACGCATGGTATACCCCTAGCGACATCGGCTCCGCTACCATCCGCCAGCTATTCACAACACAAAAATGAAGCCTGGAGAACTAACAGCGAAAAGACCGAAACAAAACGCGTGGGTAACCCCAGCGACATCGGCCTAACACTGCCAGCCCGCCAGCTTATATACAAATAAAATCGCGTAGTTACTATGTAGATCAATTACCCAGCAGCGTAACGACCTGCACTTGAAAGAACCCAAAGTTGACTATCCGTTCCTACGAGCCGCAGCCCTTTTTATAGTTTTTTTGTGCGACAGCGTGTATTCCTGCTATAACTACATCTACCCCACCTGCTAATACTGCTAACACTCCTACATTTCCTGCTCTATAAGCACTTCCTGTTTCCCCAGCTACTAAGGCGCCAGCGCCGTTAAGGGGTTTCTTAATATTGCTGCGCCTCCGGCCGCCTGCGTTCCCTCGTTTCCGTGCATTTCGGGCCCTTCCGCATATCGCTTCAGCTAAGTCTCGCGCATCTCGCGCGCTTTATGCTCCTACGGTTACAACTGCGCTTCCTAACATCCAAGCGTCTACAACTACAGTAGCTATTCAAGGATTTCCTACAATTCATACGACTGCGCCTACACCTGTGTCTTAGGTTACTAAGGAGACAGAGCCGCTTAAGAGGTTTTATGTAATTCCGGTGTTTACGTACACAGCTAAGACTCCTACTATTGCGCGATTCCGTGTGGCAGCGCCTCCCGCGCGTATACCTACACTTCCTGTTACACATACTACTGCAGCGCCAACGGCGTTTCGTGCTATGCGTTTCCGGCGTCCGGAGAGCTTAAGTAAATTCCTTCATTTCCTAGCACTCGTCCTACTGCAGAGACAGCGGCGTTTCGAGTATCGCGTTTCGAGCTACTTAACCAACAGCTACACTTCCTATTCTTTCATAGACAACGGTGTCTCATGCGTTTCGTAAACTTCGAGCTTTTACTAGAACAACTGCATTTCCTATCATACAAGCGTTTACAACTACAGCTGCTGTTCAAGGTTTTCCCACAATCCATACTGTAGCGCCTATACCTGTGTTTTAAGCTACTAGGGAGACAGAGCCGCTTAAGAGGTTTTATGTAATACCGGTGTTTACGTACACAGCTAAGACTCCTACTACAGCGCGATTCCGTGTGGCAGCGCCTCCCGCGCGTACACCTACACTTCCTGTTACACATACTACTGCTGCGTCAACGGCGTTTCGTGCTATGCGTTTCCGGCGTCCGGAGAGCTTAAGTAAATTCCTTCATTTCCTAGCGCTCGTCCTACTGCGGAGACAGCGGCGTTTAGAGTATCGCGTTTCAAGTAGGGCTTGCACTATCCGGTAACTTTTATTATCCGGATATTTCGGATATTTGAAATCTCAGTATCCGGATATCCGTTATTTTGAATAATTTGAATAATTTTCCAAATATTTAAAAAAACGCTAAAAACAATTTTAAATTTGTTTCATCAGACGAATCGTGTTAATTAACTTAATCACTGATTGTCTTATACGCACGTAAAAATCATTATTTTGTCACTTTAATGAGTGAAATAACTTAAAAACACTTTATAACTTCTCTGTCTCCTGCTTGTTGTTATTTTACCTTACGGACCAAGAGCCCACGACAGCCAGACCTTCGTTATATTTTAAAGGCTGAAAGTTTTTTTTTATGCAAGGTGTTAATTTTTAATATAACTGAAAACCGGAAAGCACTTTGCTCAGAAATACTCAGAATCGAGAGTAGATTCGATTCATCATGTCAGCCGAAAGACGTCCACTGCTGGACTTAGGCCTCACCCAAGGCTCTCCGCTCAGACCAGTCTTGTGCTTTCCACATCCAACGCAATTCAGCGATCTTAACCAGGTCGTCGCTCCATCTTATTGGAGGCCTACCGACGGCTCGTCTCCCGTTCCGCGGACGACATTCGAGAACCTTCTAACCCCATTGGCCATCAGTCCTGCGAGCACGCTCACTGCCACTTCAGTTTCGCAATTCTTCGGGCTATTTCGGTAACCTTAGTTCTACTGCGGATATCATCATTTCTGACTCTATCCCGTAGAGAAACCCCGAGCATAGACCTCTCCATAGCCCTTTGAGTGACTTTGAGCTTCCTAATGAGGCCCATCGTTGGCGCCCACGTCTCAGATCCGTATGTCATCACTGGCAACACACACTGGTCAAAGACTTTTGACTTCAAACACTGCGGTAATTTGACTGAAAAGACACTGCAAAGCTTCCCGAATGCTGCCCAGCCGAGTCGGATTAGACGAGTGATCTCTTTCTCGAAGTTAGACCTACCTAACTGGATCGTTTGTCCCAGGTGTACATAGTCGTCAACAACTTCGAGCGCAGAGCCTCCGACTATTACGGGAGCTGGCACAACATTAGACATGACTTTCGTCTTGTCCATGTTTATTTTTAAGCTAACTCGGTCGGAAACAACTCTGCTGAGGTCAGCGAGCATAGCACTGAGGTCCTCCATAGTCTCAGCCATGACTACAATATCGTCGGCGAATCGAAGGTGAGTGAAGTACTCCCCATTATTGTTAATGCCTCGTCCTTTCCAGTCCAGAACCTTAAAATCATCTTCCAATCCAGCGGTGAACAGTTTCGGAGAGATCACATCTCCTTGTCTGACTCCCCGCTGCAAAGGAATAGGCTTCGTGCTCTGGTCCTGTAGTCGGACTATAACGAAGGATTATAACGATACTATAACGAAGGTCTGGCTCTTGCGGGCTCTTGCTCTATTATAAGAATAAGTAACACAATACAATACAAAGCGTATTGTATTGAACACCAAAAAACATTCATTATAAAATGAAATCAGAACATAAAAGGTAGGGTAGGAGACGAGAAAACAGGGGTCTAATCGCTAAAAAGCGATCTCTTCTTCTACCTTCTTATTCGACCTGACGATGTTATTAACATAGAATCAAGAAAAAAGGTGATCAAAGCAGTTGTGTTTAATGTAAGGTAAAAAATATATAGAAGATTGAAAAATTACATAAAATATAATAATATTAATGAAATAAACACATACATTACTTACATACACATTTACCAAAAATTCATCATCGCCACTACCAAACAAGATGTTAAGAATAAACCTAACTAATAAGTATTGCATGTAAACCTTCCTAATACAAAAAGAAATGTATCTGCGTGTATGCATACACTACACTAACCTCTCACAATGCGCGAGCGCGCGCTCAATATCAGATATTCGAATTATCCAAATTATCCGGATAATGAAGAGCTTCCTATCCGGATTTGAAAATGGGCGGATATCCGGATAATATGGATATCCGGTTATCCGGATTGCAAGCCCTAGTTTCAAGCTACTTAACCAATAGCTACACTTCCTATTCTTTCATAGACAACGGCGTCTCATGCGTTTCGTAAACTTCGAGCTCTTACTGGAACAACTGCATTTCCTATCATACAAGCTATTACTGGGACAGTAGCGACCCGAGAGTTTTCTACACTTCGCGCCCTTGCGCCTACAACCGCGTTTTCAACTACCAGGGAGACAGAAACGTTTAAGGGTTACAAGCAATTCCTACACTTTTGCAAACAGCTAGACTTGATACTATTGCGAATTGTTATGAGGCAGCGGTGTCTACGTGCACATATACTGTTACGGTCTGGTGCCTTAAGGGCTAAAACTGGGCCTTAAGGGTCTGCGAGCCTACTAAATACAAAACACGTGTTAACTCGTACGTATCTTTAATCAGACTGCCAAATAGAACATACAAAATTATTCAAAATTGGTAAAAAAAGTATAAAAACATAAATTCACTTAAAAAGGTTGTGCCTTCGGCACATTTGTCCCCCTTTTAGTTAGCAGGGATCCGAACTAACTTTTTAAGGGGGCGACGAAGCACGCCTGCTGTGGTTGCCACGTCCGCCACTCTGACTATGCCGTCTCTGCCAGGGAACAACGCCGTCACTCGTCCTCTGGGCCATGATCCTCGAGGCAAATTGCCATCGGCAATGAGGACCAGATCTCCTACTGCTATGTTCGGAGCTTCTCCGTTGCTTGATCTCGGTACTAGAGTAGGTAGATATTCACGGACCCAGCGTCGCCAAAAGTGATCCGTCAACCGCATTGCTCTGCGCCAGCTGCTCCTGCTCAGAAGATCTGCTTCCGTCATCGTCGCAGGAATCGGTCGACCAGATGACGCGCCAAGCAGGAAGTGGGCAGGGGTGAGAGCCTCTTCGCTGGTGGAATCGGAAGACACGTGCGTGAGCGGCCGCGCATTCACTAGCGCCTCAGCCTCAGCCAGCAGGGTGCGCAGTACCTCGTCTGACGGTGAGCGCTCGGTGAGGGTAACTCGAAGAGCAGTCCTGACATTGCGCACGAGGCGCTCCCAGGCTCCACCCATGAATGGAGCTGATGGTGGCAGGAATCGCCAATTGATCTTCTCATTAGCTGCGTAGTTAGAAGTGGCGCTCGCGTAGAGTGTCCGCAGCTCCCTGTGGCACCAACAAAGGCGGTCCCATTGTCTGACCATATCTCTGTAGGTGTCCCCTTCTAGCAACAAAACGACGCAGGGCCATAATCGCTGCGTCAGCAGACAGACTGTGAACAACTTCCAGGTGTATGGCGCGAACGACTAGACAAGTGAACAGAGCGACGTATCTCTTCTCTCGCCTGCGGCCAACTGCGACTTGAATTGGGCCGAAATAATCAAGTCCGACGAAGGTAAACGGACGTCGGTGATGGGCCAGTCGGGCTTCGGGTAAATTTCCGATTGGCGGCTGGAATGTGACAGTACGACGTATGCGACATAGTTGACATTTAAAGGCAACGGATCGGACAGTTTCTCGTAGGCTGAGTAAGTGATATTGCTGTCGAAGTTCGTTAACGACAGTCTCTGTGTTGGCGTGGGCGGCGCGACGGTGATGGTGCTCCACAAGAAGGCGAACAGAAGGGTGTCTACCGTCGAGGACGACAGGGTGTTTAATCTCCTCGGATACTCCAGAAGCTGCAGCGATGCGACTGGACAGTCGGAGTAAACCATCATCACCCATTACGGGGGCTCTTTTGGCTAGACGACTGGTACGTGGCAGGTGTTGGCCAGTTTGACTACGTAGGCGCGCTACTTCATCCGAAAACGAGTCCAGCTGAGACTGTCGGAGAACGTGTGCCTCTGCCAGGCGAATGTCGCCTGCCGTCAACACGTCAGACTCTACCAGGGGTGGTGCCTGCGAGGAGGCGTTCATGGGCTGAAACATAAAGGTGCACAAACCCCCCTCACATCGTACTAAGTTAGCTACGTCTAAACCCCTTTGACGGAGACTACGCTTACGAAGTATTGTTAAATAGCGATGTGCTACAGCAGTGGCACGCACCAACCTAAGCCAAGAGCTAAAACGACGTGGGTTGGCTGAAATTGGTGCTGCAATGTTCACATCACTAATGAAATTCACTACAAAGGATGGCTTCAATTCGTCTTGGCCAAGGGACTGGGCAACGTGCGGTTCGCTGGGCCAATCCGAAGAGAGCAGGAATTCAGGGCCTGAGATCCAGCGACATTCTTGAGTTAGCGCCGTGCGTTTCAATCGAGTCGCGTCGTCCGCTACGTTTAAGTGACTGGGCACCCAGTGCCACTCTTTGACATTAGTAGCCTCAAGAATTTCGCCCACTCTGTGTGCAACAAAAGGTTTAAAAGAACGTGCGTCACTGCGAAGCCAACCTAGAACGGTCATGGAGTCAGACCAAAAGACTCTTCGCGATGCCTTTAATCGGTGTGCTTCACAGATCGACGTCGCAAGGCGTGCTGCAATAAGAGCGCCTTGGAGCTCTAAACGTGGTATGGATACTGGTTTTAAAGGCGCTACACGTACTTTACTACAGATTAGTGCGAGTTTCACAGAGCCGTTAGTATAAAGAAATCGCCAGTACGCAACTGCGGCATAGGCAGATTCACTAGAGTCTGCAAATATGTGAAGTTCGCATTTCTCTATATGAAGCTCGTTCACTGAGTACCAGCGCGGGATCTGCAAGTCGGAGATTGACAATAAATCCTCAAACCAGAGGCTCCACGCGGCAGTATCGCTTTGAGAGAGCTTCTCGTCCCAGTCGAGACCTTTGCGCCATGCATTTTGAAACATAATACGCCCTCTTACAACGATTGGCGCAAGGATGCCGAGTGGGTCGTAAATTCGCATGACGTGCGCTAGCACTTCACGTTTTGTGAATTTTTTGGGCAACTCCTGTTCCGTTACACCGATATTAAAACCGATGGTATCGGCGGCGGGCCTCCAAATAAGACCTAAAGTGCGAACAGGCGTTGCTAGACTACCTAAATCTACTCCTAAACTAGCGTTTGCTACAGGCAACTCTAGCAAACTCTCCTTCGGCAACAACGACAGTGCTTCGAGGTCGTTTGAAACCCAACTGCGCATCTCAAAGCCCGCGTTTTTATGGACAGCGTAGATATCAGCAGCTAGGCGTGCCGCCTGCTCTGTCGTATCTAGACTGCCCATATAATCGTCCATGTAATGATCGAGAACGATGGCTTTGGCTGCATCAGGGTAGCTGTCCTGAAATTCGGTAGCATTTTTATTTTTAATGTACAAAGCTGTAAAAGGACTAGACGCTGCACCGAAAATCATTGACGACATCCGGTAGACCTTTATCGGCTCGGTTGGGTTGTCGCGCCACAAAAACCGTTGAGCATCTCGATCTTCAAGTTTAATTTTTATCTGTGGAAACATTTCGCGAATATCAGCGGTTAATGCGACTCTCCCTTCCCGAAACCGCAATAAAATACCCAGAAGGGGCTGCAATAGGTCTGGGCCCGTCAATAAAAATGAGTTTAGTGAAGAGCCCTGCGACTTTGCCGCAGCGTCATGCACGACACGCAACTTACCTGGTTTGTTCGGATTGACTACGCCGAAGTGAGGCAAGTACCAACTACTGACTTGGCGTTGTACACTTCCGTGCACAGTTCAGCATAGTCCTTCCGAAGCATGTCGTGTATGTTCTGTCGGTATCTTTGCGCATAGGCAGGGTCTTTGGTCATCTTTCTCTCTAGATTTAAAAACCTAGAGAAAGCAAGTTTGTAACTGTCAGGTACTAATAATTTGTCAGACTTCCAAAGCAACCCTACTTGAAACCGACCGTCGTGCAACCGGCTAGCTGAGCGTTCGACAATCTCAACGGCGCGGTCGTCGTTAGCGCAGCGAATTTCATGCTTGGAGATGCCGATAGAGTCGAGTTTATATTGCTCTCGAATTAACAGCTCTAACTCTGAACGATCGCACGATTGCCCGAGCTCGGTTTCGCAAAGAGAAGTGTGGTTGACAAAGTCAACCGGTGCGGTCGTACTACAGCCAAAACGAATAAAACCCAACCTAGAGCCGTGCGAATAGCGACCGGCTGAGTTTTGCTACCATTTCGTATAGCCTTTGCCACAGTGAGGTACCAGTTATCGATACCGATAATAATAGTAGGCTTTACGTCACCGTAAAAAACTCATCGGCAATGTCGGAAAGGTAAGGGTATTTGGCTACGCTCTGCTGTCGAACATGCTGACCGGCAGCACCTAGACCTGCGATTGCCCTAGCCCTGCGAACGAAATGAATCTCGTTTGAGCTGCGACCTTTCACATGAAAATCGACGTACTGCGCCGTCGTCTCCTTTCGTAAGCCACCCACGCAGTCCAAATGAATGGTCTTCTGAGGACCGGTGACACCTAATTTGGCCGCGATTTCTGTGTCAATGAAAGTGGCTGTGCACCGTCATCTAATA
>NC_133473.1:14924553-14965381 GCF_025370935.1 Choristoneura fumiferana
ACAGTTTTCACCTAGGCGTTGCTGAAAGTAGTCGCGGTTACTGTGTCCGGCCCGTCTGGCAGCATAGACACCTACGCCCTACTAGATGACGGTGCCACAGCCACTTTCATTGACTCAGAAATCGCGGCCAAATTAGGTGTCACCGGTCCTCAGAAGACCATTCATTTGGATTGCGTGGGTGGCTTACGAAAGGAGACGACGGCGCAGTACGTCGATTTTCATGTGAAAGGTCGCAGCTCAAACGAGATTCATTTCGTTCGCAGGGCTAGGGCAATCGCAGGTCTAGGTGCCGCCGGTCAGTGTGTTCGACAGCAGAGCGTAGCCAAATACCCTTACCTTTCCGACATTGCCGATGAGTTTTGCTATGGTGACGTAAAGCCTACTATTATTATCGGTATCGATAACTGGTACCTCACTGTGGCAAAGGCTATAAGAAATGGTAGCAAAACTCAGCCGGTCGCTATTCGCACAGCTCTAGGTTGGGTTTTATTCGGTTTTGGCTGTAGTACGACCGCACCGGTTGACTTTGTCAACCACACTTCCCTTTGCGAAACCGAGCTCGGGCATTCGTGCGATCGTTCAGAGTTAGAGCTGTTAATTCGAGAACAATATAAACTCGACTCTATCGGCATCTCCAAGCATGAAATTCGCTGCGCTAACGACGACCGCGCCGTTGAGATTGTCGAACGCTCAGCTAGCCGGTTGCACGACGGTCGGTTTCAAGTAGGGTTGCTTTGGAAGTCTGACAAATTATTAGTACCTGACAGTTACAAACTAGCTTTTTCTAGATTTTTAAATCTAGAGAGAAAGATGATCAAAGACCCTGCCTATGCGCAAAGGTACCGACAGAACATACACGACATGCTTCGGAAGGACTATGCTGAACTGTGCACGGAAGTGTACAACG
Organism: Choristoneura fumiferana; assembly: GCF_025370935.1. Taxonomy (NCBI): domain Eukaryota; kingdom Metazoa; phylum Arthropoda; class Insecta; order Lepidoptera; family Tortricidae; genus Choristoneura; species Choristoneura fumiferana. The sequence goes on from NC_133473.1 coordinate 14,925,461, forward strand.
CCAAGTCAGTAGTTTGGTACTTGCCTCACTTTGGCGTAGTCAATCCGAATAAACCAGGTAAGTTGCGTGTCGTGCATGACGCTGCGGCAAAGTCGCAGGGCTCTTCACTAAACTCGTTTTTATTGACGGGCCCAGACCTATTGCAACCCTTCTGGGAATTTTATTTCGGTTTCGGGAAGGGAGAGTCGCATTAACCGCTGATATTCGCGAAATGTTTCCACAAATAAAAATTAAACTTGAAGATCGAGATGCTCAACGGTTTTTGTGGCGCGACAACCCAACCGAGCCGATAAAGGTCTACCGGATGTCGTCAATGATTTTCGGTGCCGCGTCTAGTCCTTTTACAGCTTTGTACATTAAAAATAAAAATGCCACCGAATTTCAGGACAGCTACCCTGATGCAGCCAAAGCCATCGTTCTCGATCATTACATGGACGATTATATGGGCAGTCTAGATACGACAGAGCAGGCGGCACGCCTAGCTGCTGATATCTACGCTGTCCATAAAAACGCGGGCTTTGAGATGCGCAGTTGGGTTTCAAACGACCTCGAAGCACTGTCGTTGTTGCCGAAGGAGAGTTTGCTAGAGTTGCCTGTAGCAAACGCTAGTTTAGGAGTAGATTTAGGTAGTCTAGCAACGCCTGTTCGCACTTTAGGTCTTATATGGAGGCCCGCCGCCGATACTATCGGTTTTAATACCGGTGTAACGGAACAGGAGTTGCCCAAAAAGTTCACAAAACGTGAAGTGCTAGCGCACGTCATGCGAATTTACGACCCACTCGGCATCCTTGCGCCAATCGTTGTAAGAGGCCGTATTATGTTTCAAAATGCATGGCACAAAGGTCTCGACTGGGACGAGAAGCTCTCTCAAAGCGATACTGCCGCGTGGAGCCTCTGGTTTGAGGATTTATTGTCAATCTCCGACTTGCAGATCCCGCGCTGGTACTCCTTGAACGAGCTTCAAGTAGAGAAATGCGAACTTCACATATTTGCAGACTCTAGTGAATCTGCTTATGCCGCAGTTGCGTACTGGCGATTTCTTTATACTAACGGCTCTGTGAAACTCGCACTAATCTGTAGTAAAGTACGTGTAGCGCCTTTAAAACCAGTATCCATACCACGTTTAGAGCTCCAAGGCGCTCTTATTGCAGCACGCCTTGCGACGTCGATCTGTGAAGCACACCGATTAAAGGCATCGCGAAGAGTCTTTTGGTCTGACTCCATGACCGTTCTAGGTTGGCTTCGCAGTGACGCACGTTCTTTTAAACCTTTTGTTGCACACAGAGTGGGCGAAATTCTTGAGACTACTAATGTCAAAGAGTGGCACTGGGTGCCCAGTCACTTAAACGTAGCGGACGACGCGACTCGATTGAAACGCACGGCGCTAACTCAAGAATGTCGCTGGATCTCAGGCCCTGAATTCCTGCTCTCTTCGGATTGGCCCAGCGAACCGCACGTTGCCCAGACCCTTGGCCAAGACGAATTGAAGCCATCTTTTGTAGTGAATTTTATTAGTTATGTGAACATTGCAGCACCAATTTCAGCCACCCCACGACGTTTTAGCTCTTGGTTTAGGTTGGTGCGTGCCACCGCTGTAGCACATCGCTATTTAACATTACTTCGTAAGCGTAGTCGCCGTCAAAGGGGTTTAGACGTAGCTAACTTAGTACGATGTGAGGGGGGTTTGTGCACCTTTATGTTTCAGCCCATGAACGCCTCATCGCAGGCACCACCCCTGGTAGAGTCTGACGTGTTGACCGCAGGCGACATTCGCCTGGCAGAGGTACACGTTCTTCGACAGTCTCAGCTGGACTCGTTTTCGGATGAAGTAACGCGCCTACGTACTCAAACTGGCCAACACCTGCCACGTACCAGTCGTCTAGCCAAAAGAGCCCCCGTAATGGGTGATGATGGTTTACACCGACGGTCCAGTCGCATCGCTGCAGCTTCTGGAGTATCCGAGGATATTAAACACCCTGTCGTCCTCGACGGTAGACACCCTTCTGTTCGCCTTCTTGTGGAGCACCATCACCGTCGCGCCGCCCACGCCAACACAGAGACTGTCGTTAACGAACTTCGACAGCAATATCACTTACTCAGCCTACGAGAAACTGTCCGATCCGTTGCCTTTAAATGTCAACTATGTCGCATACGTCGTACATACATTCCAGCCGCCAATCGGAAATTTACCTGAAGCCCGGCTGGCCCATCACCGACGTCCGTTTACCTTCGTCGGACTTGATTATTTCGGCCCAATTCAAGTCGCAGTTGGCCGCAGGCGAGAGAAGAGATACGTCGCTCTGTTCACTTGTCTAGTCGTTCGCGCCATACACCTGGAAGTTGTTCAAAGTCTGTCTGCTGACGCAGCGATTATGGCCCTGCGGCGTTTTGTTGCTAGAAGGGGGACACCTACAGAGATATGGTCAGACAATGGGACCGCCTTTGTTGGTGCCAACAGGGAGCTGTGGACACTCTACGCGAGCGCCACTTCTAACTACGCAGCTAATGAGAAGATCAATTGGCGATTCCTGCCACCATCAGCTCCATTCATGGGTGGAGCCTGGGAGCGGCTCGTGCGCAATGTCAGGACTGCTCTTCGAGTTACCCTCACCGAGCGCACACCGTCAGACGAGGTACTGCGCACCCTGCTGGCTGAGGCTGAGGCGCTGGTGAATGCGCGGCCGCTCACGCACGTGTCTTCCGATTCCACCAGCGAAGAGGCTCTCACCCCTGCCCACTTCCTGCTTGGCTCGTCATCTGGTCGACCGATTCCTGCGACGATGACGGAAGCAGATCTGCTGAGCAGGAGCAGCTGGCGCAGAGCAATGCGGTTGACGGATCACTTTTGGCGACGCTGGGTCCGTGAATATCTACCTACTCTAGTACCGAGATCAAGCAACGGAGAAGCTCCCAGCATAGCAGTAGGAGATCTGGTCCTCATTGCCGATGGCAATTTGCCTCGAGGATCATGGCCCAGAGGACGAGTGACGGCGTTGTTCCCTGGCAGAGACGGCATAGTCAGAGTGGCGGACGTGGCAACCACAGCAGGCGTGCTTCGTCGCCCCCTTAAAAAGTTAGTTCGGATTCCGGCTAACTAAAAGAGGGAGAAATGTGCCGAAGGCACAACCTTTTTTATGTGAATTTATGTTTTTATACTTTTTTTACCAATTTTGAATAATTTTGTATGTTCTATTTGTCAGTCTAATTAAAGATACGTACGAGTTAACACGTGTTTTGCATTTAGTAGGCTCGCAGACCCTTAAGGCCCAGTTTTAGCCCTTAAGGCACCAGACCGTAACAATGAAACTACCGTGAGACTCACTCATTTTAAATGATATTGTAACGGATAACTCGCGTCTTAAACTAAGTTTAGCTCGACATGTTTCGGGCTATTTTGTAGCCCTTCTTCTCAGGAGCACGCGACTCGGCGGCTGCAGCAACACGCACTACACGCCACCGCTCTGCTCGCGCGACTGCCCGACGAAACTAACACCGGCGAGTCATTTTTATTGTCAATGTCTAATGTAGGGTAGCACACAACACTAACAACATCGCTCCGTAAAGGCACGTTCACACCAACCGATGACGCAGCACGAGTATTTAATACTGTTTTCTAACTCGGGGGTACCGACCAACCGCAATCCCGGTTAAAATCCGGATGACGATGACGACTAATCTCAATGGGTTTTACGGTCATCCCGTAAAACCCATATCGAAAATACAAACTGAAATATAGATGCATAGAAAAACCAGAAAAATAAGACCAGCGCTGGGAATCGAACCCAGGTCCAGGTCCAGATTGCTGACAATCCGTGCCACATGCTATACCACTACACCGCCACTCACTGGACAGTGATACAGACACGTATTTCTCCTATGCACCACATATCTCGGCTTGTTTTTTTTCTTGACTATTGACTATACTATAATGACAGTGGACGGCAAAGACTTTTGTGATGACCTCGGCATATCCAAACATCCAAAAATCTTCACAAACTTTCACATTTATAATATTAGTAGGGAGGATTACTCAAATAGTTATTTTTGCAACAAGAGAGCAAAGTTGGTTTTTGTTGCGTGTTGATTTTGAATCTCGAGTAAGCGAAGGATTCTTTAATTGAATCACGAGCGTCAGCGAGTGATTCTAGGTTAGAATCCGGAGAGCAGCAAGGGATTCAAATACACGAGATGCAAAAAAACTTTGGTCTCGTGTGACATATACAATTTTTCAGCGAGAACATAATTTAAATGTAACATAAGATGAAGCAAAATGATTTTGCTCACTGATTTCTCATAGCAAAACCTGCTTGAGGGCTGAGGTGAAAATTTATTTGCCTATGCGTTCCTTTTTATTTTTAAACATAATTACCTATAACGGCTATGTATATCATTTTATATTTAGAATACCTACTATTAAAACAATTGAACTAAAGTAACTTAAATATACAGATGATAAGACGTTGCAGCAAAAGAACGAAACTAGCTCACACATAATATAGGTCTGAATAACGTAACTTCAATTAAGAGTACAAAGATGCACCCAAGTCACGTCGTAGACGGTAAGAAAGCAAGTAATAAAACCTCACAATAAAAATAAAATAACAGAAGATAACAAGAGATTTTCAACAATAGGATGCAGTAACAGCGGCCGGTGAAAAGGTTGTAAGGAAAAAATATTTTCTCTGAATGTTATGTTCTCGTTTAGCTTCTCGTTTGGCTTCCATTGTAGCTGTTGGAAATGCGCTTTGCTCGCCATTTTCAGTGATAAATAAGTTTTGGTAGGCTGGGAAGGCTAAATTGACGTATTTCTACAGTACTAGCAGTTTTACTCAATTGATGTATTTACGAGTGTTATATTGTTACATTTTTAGACTTGCAAACTACGATTTAATTTGTATTTTTAAAATGTTGTAAGTACCTATTTAGTATTCGATTTTTTTCTAGAGAGCTCTGAAAAGCTAACTTGCACTAAAAATGTATTGCACTGCACCTAGAGCTATAAATAAATTTATAACAAAGCTTGTAATTTTTTCCATTTTCAAATTGAAAAATCGTTATTTATATATACATATAAGTAACAACAATAATTTGACAAATGACTAGGACTATAAACAGTTTATATCATATGTTCAGAACGCATCCATAACGCCACTAACGGTGCGAAGATTCAAACTTCGGCGGCGGTTAGAACTGACAGGCGATTGGCGCGTCTAACGAACAATTCAAATATAATCACCGGATCGAACGCATCTCGAACTGTCTGCATTTAATATTGTACCTTTATCTCAAAAATTAAACATCTTTAAGTTAACTACAATTTTTGTTAAAGAAGAACCCTAGATACTTCTAACCTTCAAGAACCTAGGGCGCAAATATCATAAAAAGGCCCAGCAAGCTCGTGCTCTTAGATGAATGATTGGTCTCGCGCGCTCGCTCGACTAGATACCGCCGGCGTACTTGTCAAATGCGGCAACAAATAGTACGCCGAATTCGGCGTACCCGAGCCCGAGGCGAGTCAGTCGCGTTGCAAACTGCGTAAGGTGCATGTACCGAATGTTTTGTTAAATTTTGGTCATAAACCGAAGTAAAATGCCAGTTTGCGCAGTGAAACTGTTTAAAAATAATACTACAAGAAATAAGAAGGACACTGGGATCACGTACCATCAGTAAATATCGTATAATTTCGAAATTACAAAATAAAATAACATGAACCCTGAACATTCTGTGTTGCCGCGTACACAAGAATCAAATTCCCCGTGGTTGAGATTTTAATAAATTGAATTTTATTGTTATCATTATTAAATGATGATAAAAATAAATTAAATTTTATTGTTATCATCATTAAATGATGATAAATTTTAATAACTTATTTTATTTAAGTATCTAACGTAATTATTATATATACATAACCTAGTTCTATATTATTTTATGTTTATCTTTGTGATATATTATTATACACTGAAGGTGTATAAATTGTTACCGGACACTATTTAATTAAGGGGTGAATGGGTGTGTGTGAAAATTAAAAATGTTTTTCGTCTTCCCATTCAAAAAGCCCAATCAGCTGATTTACTTAGGTATTATGGGAAACGAAAAAAAATTTTTTTTCGTATTTCTACCCATTTTCCTGAAATGTTAACTTTTTACCCGACTGCCCGAAGGAGGGTTATGTTTTTCAAGCGTATGTATGTATGCATCTAGTATGTATATTTTGTAAACATTTTTTTTATTTTAGTCTTAATTAACCTGTACATTATATTAGGTTTAACTATAGGTGCAACGTGTTATCTTAACTACGCAAAACTTCTTAGTTGGTGACTCAGTCCATGAATTTTTAGTGTTGATGTTTCGAGTAAACGAATGCTATCTGGAGATTGGCTAGAAACATAATAACTCGATTGATTTGTAGATGGCATAAATCGTCTACGTTATGTTCCGGACGAACGCTGAATTCCAACGATATTGGCTTTATTTCTTCTGAGTTGTTAGTACCTACTTATGTATTTTATTTCGAGTAAGTGTGCATTACATTCATTTATTTCGAATAGTATGATCATTATTAGAAATACCTAAGTAGGAAAAAGACTGTGCACTATTGTACCTATAATGGTTTACAGAAAGCATGTATCTGTGCAGAGATAAACCTTTTTGAAAATGTTTTATTGTAAAATATAGCACCAGTTTTGATTTTGACTATGGAACCCTTACATAAGACTCATAGATGGTCGAAACACGGACAGGAAAACGCAGTTTCTAAGCCCAATTCACAATTATCAATCGTGACTTTGACAGCAAAATGATTCTTTAACGTTTCTCAAATCTTTTTATCCTGCTACTTATAAATTTAATTATGAAGCTTTTTATAAATAGAAAAAAGTTGCAGTTAAAAGTGTTTGTTTTAGTAAGTACCTCGCACACATTTTATGTCGGGCGCCGCCCGACAAGTATTTTTGAGCTATGTTAAATCAACAGAGGGCTTATCCAGGGCTACTTTGAATATCTTAGAGACGAGTCTCATTCAGTATTCCATCTGCCTTTCTCTTATATTTCTACTTGGATTGAAACAACGCTGCTTCGTAAAGGTGGATAAGTATTAAAGATCTTGCAATTTAAGCGTACGTACGGCAAACTGACAAACTAGATAGTGTTCATTCAGTTTACTAAAGCTGATCCGCGAATATTAAAGAGATCTAGTGAATAATAAAACTACTTCGTAGTAGGTAGGTAGATACTAATAGCTTTAGACTCATCATTAAATTCTGCACCTACCTGTTATTTTCTCGGAGAGTGACTTCAATTTCATAAGAAGTGGTAGGGTTATAAATATTATAAATCCGAAGGGTTGTCTCGCAAATCTTGCCGAAAATAATGTGATTAATGTTGTTTTTTTTTTAAGAAATGTACTCATTTGCTTGGTTAATAAAATTAAATGTGCTCCATGTAAAGGAGACCAATCTAAATAACTGGTCAAAACTTCTAGTCATATCCAAACTGCCATACCTTTGGCTTTTCTGCAATGCTTTGTATTGTAGCAATGTGTTAAAGTGTTTTGAAATATGAAATTCTCCAGTTTTTTTATAAATACACCCTGCTGCTTACCTGAAACGCACAATTTATTTATATCTATTAAACGACGGCGTAATTTTTTAGGTTTATATTATTATTTAGATATTTATAAATGATCTAGAAAATGGTTTAATACTAGTAGATCCCTCAATCTTGTTGCAATTATGTCACAAAATGGGGTGGGACAAATTACTATGTTAAAATTATTAATTTGAGCCCAAGCTGAAACGGAGGCCAAGCGAAAGCTCCGTCAAAAAGACAAACTTTTTCTCACAACATAGTAATGTACTATAATGAGACTAGACACATTGATGCTAACTATCATTGTGGCATATTGATGAATATATAGGACCATCCGAAACTGTGCCGATTCAAGTGTTCACATCGGTCAAATTCACAAATATAATTCATCCATCCTGCCTATATACGTCCCACTGCTGGGCACAGGCCTCCTCTCAGAACAAGCGGGCTTGGGCCATTGTTCCCACGCGGGCCTAGTGCGGATTGGGAACTTCACACGCAACATTAAATTGCTTCGCAGGTTAGTGCAGATTTCCTCACGATGTTTTCCTTCACCGCAAAGCTCGTGGTAAATTTCAAATGTAATTCCGCAAATGAATTTCGAAAAACTGAGAGGTGCAAGCCGGGGTTTGAACCCACGACCCTCTGCTGCGATAGGTCAAACCACTAGGCCACCACGGCTATAATTATACAAATATAATATTAATTATACCATATTATTATGAGTTTAATAAACTGAAATGATTCCTTTATTTTATCTCAGACGAAGTCGCAAGAAAAAGCTAGGCACGTAATAAATCAACACGTTTTATGAGTTTCAAAACATTCTTAAGCTGGTACAATAAAAGGCCAATATGGTTTGAAATGGCAGAAAAAATATCATAGTGAAAACAGAAACAGTAGGTATTTTACAATGTAGTATTGATAGATATGGAAATACTAGGAATAATACCAGGAATCAGATCAAACACATTTCTCAGGAACGCTGTTTATTCAATGACAATCTGTCATAGACAACCAGAACACATCAGCTCCTTCACCCTTAGTTGGAAAACCTACATTAAAAAAACATATAACAAATTAAACAATTAATTAATATCAAACATAAAATCACAGCTAGGTATCAAAAGCAGGACCGTCATATTTTATAATTAACATTTCTTTTTGGTCTTAGGACTCTGTCACAGGGAACCTCAACAGGCACAACTGTCGATTGTTCTTCTATCTCTACCTGTTGTGTTACTGGTTCTACTGACTCTACCTGCTCCACCCCCTCAACCGCATCTTGCCAATCATCTCCTAACCCTTCTTCATCCACCAGTTGAAAAGGTGTCGACAAGACAGACTGTGAGGATGCCTGTGACCTGAGCGCGCGACGCTCCATCGTGCCACTTACATTAGAAACTTCGTTAGAGACGTAACGCATCAGCTGGTCAATATGTCGTTTACAAATAACATTATCTTCTTCTAATTGTATTAAAAACATCCGATTCCCAATATTTTTAGTAATAGTCCCCTTTTTCCAAATTGGTTTTCTATCCACATAGCACCTACACCAAACTAGCTCGCCTATGTTGAATAACCTTTTCGCTTCAGTTACAAAGTTGGGCACCTCATGCTTCGACGGCACTAACAAGTCTAGCCTACCACGCAAATCACGCCCCATCATTAACTTAGCCGGGGAAGCTCCCGTGGCGCAATGAGTAGTATTACGGTAGTCAAATAAATATTCCTGAAGCTTCTCATTAATTTTGTATTTACAAGAATAAGAGCTTAAAATTGCCTTCAACATTCTCTTACACGTACGGACGCTGTTCTCCGCCTGCCCGTTACTGCATGGATGATAGATCGGAGACGTCAGGTACGCGATGCCATTAGTTTTGCAAAACTCGAGAAATTCATTGGACGCGATTTTTGCATCATTGTCGGATACAATAGTTTCGGGGAGGCCGAATCGAGAGAATAAAAATTTGAGCTTTAATATAAGCTGCTTCGTCGTTGTTCCACAATACATATCGAAACACTCCAGCCATTTGCTGAAAGCGTCGACCACCACAAGGTATGTATTCTGAGACACCGACATGTAGTCCAGATGTATACGCACCCAAGGCGCGGGGGGCCGCGGCCAGGGCTGCGGCGGCGCGCGCGGCGGCGCCGGGCGCAGCGTCGCGCACACGCGGCACGCGCCCACCGTCTGCTCGATGTCGCGGTCGACGCCCGGCCACCACACCCGGGATCGTGCAACACTCTTTGTTCGGACTATGCCCTGATGAGTTCGATGTAACTCCTGCAGTATGTCCTTCCTGTGCACTGTGGGAATCACGACCCTGTAACCTCGTAGAAGACAACCATCTTCTACCTCCAGGTCTGTTTTACACTGGAAATAAGGTAAAACATTTTTACATAAAATTTTTCGCGGCCAACCATGATTGACATATTTAATTACGGTTCTAAGAACAACGTCGCTTGCAGTCGCTTGTCGTATATCTCTGTATGTAACGGGAAGTCCTTCTAACTGGAGCGAATTTAAAGCCGGTGCCCACCGTTCAACATCTTCATGATGTTCCGACTCACGCTGTTCTAAGGGATTCCTAGAAAAGAAATCTGCGACCGGATTTTCTTTGCCCGACGTATATTGTATTTTAAAATTATATGCAGAAAGGAAAACTGCATATCTGACCAACCGCGATGCAGTCGTAACTGAAATACCCCCCTTTCTACCAAATATTGCCAACAACGGTTTATGATCGGTTTTTAAAGTAAAAGGTTCACGTCGGCCATACAAATATTGGTGGAAGCGTTTAACACCAAACACAATAGCCGTAGCTTCCTTTTGTAGTTGGCTATAATTACGTTCACTCGGTAAAAGCGATCTGGAACCGAATGCCAGCGGACGCTCTCGACCGGCGGCGTCGACGGTGGCCAGCACAGCACCCAGGCCGGCCGGGCCCGCGTCCACGGTCAGCACCAACTGTGCCGCCGGGTCGAAGTGCGCGAGCACGCGCGAGCTGCTGAGCTCGCGTTTCATTCCGTCGAAGGCCGCCTGCTGCCGCTCCGACCATTCCCACCGCGCACCTTCACGCAATAGCTCGTGGAGTGGAGCCAGGATGGACGACGCATTTGGAACAAAATTGCGATAATAATTTGCCATTCCCAAGAAACGCTTTAATTCGGTTACGTTTTTGGGCTCGGGTACTTTGACAATGGCCTCTACCTTTTTTGGAGACTTTTGCAAACCGTCCTTGCTAATAATGTGTCCCAAATAAGTTACACTATCCTGGAAAAAAGAACATTTGCTTTTTTCTAACCTGAAACCAGATTCCTGAAATCGTTGGAATACTTTTTCCAACCGCTCCAAATGTAAGGCTTTAGTCGGACCTGTCACGCAAACGTCATCTAGGAAAACCGTTACGCCATCTATTCCCGCCAAAAGATTTTCAATAGTTCGCTGAAAAATCGCCGGGGCGCATGCTAAGCCGAACACTAACCTCTTATATTTGAATAACCCTTTGGTGGTATTAATGGTAGTAAGTTTTTGCGATTCCTCTGACAACCTCAACTGATTATACGCCTGACTACAGTCTAACTTGGAGTATTGCTGACCATTGCTCAGCTTAGCAAAAATCTCTTCTATTCTTGGTAGAGGATATTTATCAACGTAAATATCATTATTTAATGTAACCGAGTAATCCGCACAAACTCTGATGCTACCATTTGACTTGGGCACCGGAACAATCGGAGTTGCATAATCCGAGTGGTTCACGGGCTCCAGTATGCCGACCTCAACCAACCTCTCGAGCTCGGCCTCCACCTTGTCCTTGATCGCAAACGGTAATGGACGCGCTTTGCAAAACTTGGGCGTCGCACCTTCCTTCAACTGTAAAGTAACGTCAGCACGCGTATAGCACCCTAATTCCTTACTAAACAATCCTTTATATTTTTCAACCAAATTTTGAACTTCTAAATTATTACCAGATGCCAAGTCAATTTTGTTATTCATTGAAGTTATACATAATTTGAATTTTGCCATAAAATCTCGTCCCAACAGCGGGGGTCCACCATGCTCTACGACAAAAAATTTAAGTTCGTGTGTCATATCATTATACACTACCTTGGTGATAAAATACCCCAGAGGCTTAATTTTATGGCCATTGTAAAAGCACATACGAATGTTACATTTAAATAATTTCTCGTGAGCAAAATGTGACAAATATAATTCTTTTGAAATAACATTGGTACTCGACCCAGAATCGATTTCCATTTTTAGTTCTGTGCTATAATTTACCAAGATTGTTATAATATAAGGTTCGTTGTCTACACACCTCAAATTCAAAAGCTGACACTCCTTACATTCCGGGCAGTTTACTGCCACAGGTGCCTCGTCCGAACTCGAATCCGTTTCCATGTTGATAGCCTTGATAGGTTTTTCTTTTGCATCACATACTTTCTTGAGATGACCTTTTGTCTTGCACCTTTGGCAGCGGTAATTCTTGTAGTGGCACCTCTCAGCTGCATGACCCTTCATGCCACACACTGCGCAGCGGTTCGGCGAACCCTGTCTTCGTTGAGCCGCGTCGGCTCGACCTGCACCGGACCACAGCAGCGGTTCTTCTTCCATGGCAGCGGCAGCTAAAGCTCTCGGCGCCGTGGCCCTCGCCTCTCGCGCGGTGACAGTTTGTTTCGCTATTTCTAGCGCTTTCGCGAACGTTAGCTTGCTGGCGTCTTGCTCGCACAGTCGGTCTCGCACAGCTCCAAATTTGAGTCCAAGTACAAATCTGTCCCGATATACCTTATCCAGGCAGTCTCCGAAGGCACAATGCACGGCTAAGCCTCGTAATCGAGCCGCCCAATCCTCGACAGATTCCTCCTCACCTTGGCCTGCGTTATAAAAGTTACCTAAGTCCGCAAAGGTCGCCCGCGTTGGAGTCAGGTGCTTGTCCAGAAAGTCTACCAACTCATCAAAAGTCGAGGTTTCTACCTCCTTCGGATGACTTAGATTCCGTAATAATAAGTACGCATCATCCGATAAATGAGTGATCAAAACAGCACGCTTTTTTTCCTCGGCCTTAATGTCATTCAGGCTTAGAAACTGTTTTACCCGGTTTCGAAATATTTCCCACTCTTGACTTCTCGGGTCGAAACATAGTAGGGTTCCAATACTCATCGTCGCCAGTTGATAGATATGGAAATACTAGGAATAATACCAGGAATCAGATCAAACACATTTCTCAGGAACGCTGTTTATTCAATGACAATCTGTCATAGACAACCAGAACACATCAAGTATACTATTTTGCTTGATATTTGTAGCGTGACAGGCGACGTAAGTTGTGTTCTATGATGTGTAACTAAGTAGAAGTGTTATTTATTAATCACTTTTAGGGGCTGTTTCACCATCCAGTGATTAGTGTTAACTGGCGGTTAGATGTGATGCCGTATCTATTTGTTTTGTTCGAATAGACGGAGACGGCATTTCATTTAACCGTCGGTTAACACTAATCAATGGATGGTGAAACAGCCCCTTAAACATTCAAACTATATATTGGTTAGTTGTCTTCCAATTTTACAGTTATTTAGAAATAAAAAATGTGTGGCTGTTACAAAATGATGAGTTTTAAAAAAAAGTTCAGTATAGTGTCATTTTTCTTTTTAACAGTACTGCATATTTTTGGGATAGATACTTTAAACTTCGCAGTGTCTTTTTGATAAAAGAGTCGTTTTTCATTTTCAAAATTTTATCACAAATTGTCTTCTACTTTTTCAATAAATGACTTTATTGAAACAAAAAAGTACAGTTTATGAGTAATGTTATAAAACTTTCATTAACCATTCTTTTTTGAAAACTGTCACTAAACGAAAAGTGTCTGTTCATGGTTTAATTTATAGTTTATTTGAAAAAAAAAATTACTTAAAGAGCGGCACTACACAAAAAGTGTCGTTTTAAAGTTAATAAAAATCCCCTTTAAAAAATAACAATCCACGTCAAAATCGTTATTATACGAAGTGTTACTTTTTCATTCATACTCATTACAGCTCCGCTCCGTGCTTGGTCTCGGACTTGTTTAGTGACGCTTTTTAACTCACGATATCAACGTTTGGGCAATAAGTACAAAGTGATACTACCGCCATCTTTCGGCAACTAATGTAAATGTGAAGGTAAGTGTATTTGCATTGCGTGCGTCTCGCCAGATAGTTTGTAGATGGCGGGTAAACTAAAATTGACATTTTTTGTTTAGTGTCATTTTTGTTTTCAACAAGCGCTGTCTCTTATAGGTTCTATGGAATGAGAGACACAGTTACTAGTAAATAGCCAGGGAGAAAACTCCAGGGCCCTACACAAAACCTAATTGCTTATTTTCCATATTACCTTTTGTTTACAATTTTAACAATGTTTGTTTTTATATAACATAGTCATTCCTATTACAAATTTTATACTTACATATTTTATTCCATTTATGTTTAGTGAGATCGATCTTTATTGGAGAGGATTAGTCAGGTTTTATTGTTAGACATCCCTTATTTCTATCATCGATACAAACCGTGATACGGTTTAACGATGCCATAAATGATAAATTGTATTTTTTCTCGTATTAATAAATAAATAAAAAACGAGGTTGGTTTACCTACTACTATTCACAACGAACGTAGGACGCTAAACGATCACATATGGTCGAATTTCTTTCTTACTCGTCCGTTGTAAATTCCTTATTAATTACTCGTACTTATCTAAATTTCAAATTACTACTTGTCACCGTATATTTAACATAACTTCATCTGATTTTAAATAAAATTAAATAAGTAATATTTGTTAATTAATACAATTAAGTAGGGCGGAGCGGAACGGGGCCACTAAACTCGTGACAGTATACCTATTACATTGCGGCGTTTGAGCAATAGCCCTGCGGCCCTGTAATGTAACTACAGGAATGTACAGGCCTGTAATGTAACTACAGGAATGTACAGCCCTATAATGTAGCTAATATAGTAACAGAAATTTGACAACGGCGACTGTAATTTACGCCTTATTTATACGTGCAGGTAAACGATTGAACATTTTCACTGACATCGCGTGACAATGCTTTAAATACAGCGTAGGTATATTACATATTTAGTTTTAGTTATATTTACAAACAAATTAATGCAGATTAATGCATTCTTTATTAATTCATTAATTCACGAATTCATGCATTTTAACCAATTTCTATAGTATTTAAATACAGTCATATTTATTTAATCAATATATGTTTTTTTTTAAGTCGCCATTTGGTATTAGGACATATATTATATTATCAGAACATAGAGCTGGGAAGTCATCAATATAGAATGCTACTTTCAACACATTGTTGTCTGTTACAAAGCCATGCTAAGTAGAGTAACGCCTGTGATGCCGTTCCTTTCACATTGTACTAATCAATATGTTAGGTTTGAACAGTCGTCCAAAAATTTGTAAATTAAATTCAGCTTAGAAAAAAGTGTCATTTTTTAAAATTTGAATAGTTTAAGATATCAGTGCATGTAACCATAAATATTAGCAAGGGCCACACGCGGAGGCTGGCTTCATACAATAAATACATTAGAAATGTCTCGCGCAGAACCGGTCCGCATTAATCAGTGTCAGTGAGCGACGCCGCAAATTAGTTACGAATTTATCTACGTCGCGTAATGAGCGGATGGTACTTGATATAAAGGACATAATAGGAATATTTGTTATAAACCACTGAACACAATCAAGCGCGACTGTTTCAATTAAAATTTAATACACAGCTTTGACGGTGTAATACGGAAATAATATATACTAGACGAAAAACCGGCTTCGCTCGGGTAAAATGTAGACTCATAATAATATGTTCGAAAAAAATTTTAGCCAGTGTAAAGACTATCGTACTTATCGAAAAATCTGACGTATATTCCCAGCCTTAATATTATCACAAACGTACTTACACAGCTAACCTACGTATCGGTATTTCACTACTTAATGGATATTTCTCCTAAATCTTATTTGCCCAAATAACTATGATGTCTCTGTCTCATAATCAAAGAAATTAGACCTAAAGGATCCCATATACGGTACGATTCGTCTGTACGATCGATCTGATGAAAATCGACGAATCGAACCGTGTGTGGGGCCCTTAAGAGGTCACAATGGTGAACGAAATGCAAACCGACACCTGTGACTCGTGATGACGTGACACTAACGCCACTTTGATGTGATGACTCTGACATGTTTACTTCGCAACGCCATTATATACTTAGTAATTTATTCAAGTTTATATTGAAAATACTCGATAATCTGAATTTTCCGCCTACAAGTTGTCGACTCGGATTGACTATTTTTTTACGCTCTTCAATTTGATGTGCATTTCGTTCGATTCTACCGTAGACCGGTACGAAATTATTAATATAGATTAGATTGATGTATTGTGTCCTTAACGTTGATTATAATGTTTTGCAAATTCAAATCTTGAATTTAGTGGTAAACTAATTTTGTAAATCAGTAGATACGTGGGTAATTTTGAAGGTTCTTAAGCCAAAATTATATAAACCGAGCCCTGTCCAAATATTTTACTTTACCTTTTGCTACGAAGGTTGCGCTTGCTCAAATTTTACTGCACCCTATTTTCGACTATGCTTACATTTGTTATCCTGATCTCTTAGAAGAAATTAAAAAAAAAAACAATAAAAAATCAAATGAATTCAAAAACTATGCATTCGGTTTATATTAACGTAAGTTCGATCATGTCTCTAATTTTCGATCACAGCTCAACTGGCTCCCAATCCGCTTTCGCCGTAACTCTCACATTCTCCACCTTTTTTACGGCATTCTCTTTAACCCTGCAACTCCTCGCTACCTCAAAGAGCGATTTCTATTCGATGCTCTCAGAACTTTCTCCTTACCGTGCCTCTATCTAACTCCAAATTCTATGTATATTCTTATACTGTCCAGGCTATTCGGTTGTGGAACTCCTTACCGATTGACTTACGACGCGCAAAATCTTTGTCACTATTTAAATGTATGATTAAGAAGCACTATCTGCCATCTTGTAATTATTAGCTTTATGATAATTTATTTATTTATTTGTTGCTGTTTATATCACTGCCTATATTTATTTTGGACGTATATTATATGTACGATATAATTATGTATGTATTCGTAGATGTATTTCTGTTAAGTTTAAATTTTCTGATCTACTTTTGATGCACCACCTGTTGAAAAGTAGTCCTTGCTTCTTTTTTGTAAAAAAGGTTGCCTGGAAGAGATCGCTCTTAAGCAATAAGGCCGCCTATTGCTCAACTTGCAATTTTTTCTCTGCGTATCTGTTTTCTGTATCGCTTACTATGTCTGGTGTACAATAAAGAGACCTTGTATTGTATTGTATTGTATAAAAAAGAAGAAGCTGACTTACTGACATATTGACACCCTTTCCAAACTACTAGAACTAGGTGAACTAAGGACCAATTTTTGGGAAAACAACCCTCAAGTTTAAAAAGCTGACACTATAAAGGAGCCCTTTGCGGCCTACTTTCAGAATAAACGTTTTGATTTGGATTTTGGACACCAACCCCTAATGGGGTGAAACAAGTGATGAAATGTTATCGTAGTAGGTAGTTTTAGAGTTAAGGGAGAAGTCAGTTTTCATTATTTCTTCGCAAACTAAGTCGCAAGTGTGATCTACTAATTAGTACTACTGTCATTTCTTTCAAATATCACTTCACGTATCACACACCACCCTTTTCACCAACAGATTTTTGAGTACCTAAACAAAAATAACGGCTCAAAGCAGCGTTATTTTAGTAAATTGAAACAAATCGGGAAATAAACTACAGATACCTAGAAAATGTCCTTCACTTCAAACGCTATATTACTTATTCTGTGGCGCTATCGCTTTGTAGCTATTTAGTACTTAAATATTAAACTATAGTGTAAATCTTTAAATGCTCGCATAAATCAAGAAAACAAAGGCTGTAACATTTCCCGGGTTAAGCACAATTGAATGGTTGGCGACTGCGACTAACCATGCCTATTTTGTTACGAACAAGATCCAATAAATGAATTCTGTCGAGCAATTGTGTCCCAGTGATGCAATTAGTGTGACCTAACTTTCCTATAAACCACGCGCCATTGGCAAGAGAACACATTGCGATGCACGGTGGCACAATAACTGCGTAGTTAGATGCTAAAACACCCTTAACTGTGTGACTTTTCACAGCTCAATAAAGCTTTTTAACGGCGTTAACTTTCCGTGTAGGTTATATGAGGTGATCAATCATTAGTCCGGAGCTCACAATCGGCGAACGATCCATTGTCAGCGCCCACAGGGGCAGGAGTGAAGGTCGGAAGGTTTAATTAAAAGCTGCCGATTCGCAGTTCTTTTATTGGGCGGTGAGATGGGGCTGACTGATCGCTCCTTTTGTCCTCAGGTACGAAGCACCGTTTAATTAACCTGATTTTTACTCATTTGTGAGTGTGGATGATGAAAAAATATTCTTTGGTAGGTAACTTACTACACTGCAATGACTTTTATCACACCTGTATTCCCAAAATGGGGTAGACAGAGCACACGAAATGTAAGCGCTTCGGAGCCACTTTATAGCAATTTAACAAAAACGCTACAATAGTGACAGGTTGCTAGCCTGTCGCCTACGGTATACCCTTACCTATATCCTCAGTCGCCTTTTACGACATCCACAGAAGAAATGGAGAGGTGTAATTCTAACCCGACACCACACGGGTACATGTACATATTTAGTACTAGGTATTATAATTAATTATTGAAGTTCTTAATTAATCTTCTTTACGTCATATTCATAGTACTTAAAAGGTTAACCTGGGGGGGAGTACACTTGTCACGTGTGCGGCCGGGGATCCTGTCCCAATCGGCCTAAGTCACGAGCGCAAGTGTCGTCGCGATGCTACTTAGATCATCTGCAAACGATGTCAAGGCCTATTATTATTAAAAGGTTAACAATTTATGCAGTTATGTATGCTGTACGTGCATTCACATACATGACATCGTGTAAGCAAAAGTGTCATACGTGAAGAAATATTACAATCAAATAAAATTTGAACAATGAACCAGCAAAATGTCAAGTTAATAGTTATTTTAACGATTCGTATCATGATCCGTAAAATATTATTTTGAACGACATTTAACTACTTAAAATTAATAGAGTAATGTACGCCATAAAATCAAATTAAATCGTCGATTCTCACCGAATACTGATCCATTATGTGCGGCCGTACATTTCGATGGGGTCCTTAATGGGGCCAATAAATAAAACATGCCCCCTTACGGTCTCTCGACAATGACGGATAGCGTTTATAAGCTTAGAGATCCTCTGAACATCCACTATGTTGAAACAAAGGAATACCTACTTACCGGCCTAAGTCGAAGTAAGGAATCATTTCAATTCAAACTCTTGTATAGTTATCTGAATTAGCTGGATTAAGTATCATGATGGCTTAAAATAGATTTAATGATTAAGAGTAGCTGGCTTCGCCCCGTTGTATTTTTTATGTATTTTCTTTCATAAAAAACCTTCTCCTGACAGTAACGGTCACAACAAAAAAAGAATTAGCGAACCAGTCGTTCCCAAATTTTGCGCTTAGCAACACATTTTAACGATTCATTTTTATTTATATATATATATAAATATATATATATAGAAGATAGATACGCTTGTTTAATTAGTTTTTGATTAAGTAGGTACTTGCTTTTAAATAACACAATCTCTGGACAATAATTAAGCTTTTGCAGGTATTCTAACTTTGTTAAAAGCCATTATCATCAACAAACATAAAGGCAATCCTTGAAATGAACAAAGTTTTAATTAAATAACGGTACATCTGAAATTAATAGGTACTCTGAAGCTTTGCATGACCACTGGAAATTTCTTTACACATGCAAAATATGAACACTAGGTAGCCAATATTCGTATTTTATCAGATACTAGCGACCCGCCCCGTCTTCGCACGGGCAAAGTTAAAGAAAAAAAACGGCCAAGTGCTAGTCGGACTCCCGCACAAAAGGTTCCATACCTATACAACATTAGACATTAGCAAACCATGTTTGCTGTACGGGAGCCCCCTTAAATATTTATTTTATTTTAATTTAATTATTTATTTGCGTTTGAACTATGGCTCAAGTCCTCTTGTTCTGAGAGGAGGCCTGTGCCCAGCAGTGGGACGTATATAGGCTGGGATGATGATGATGATGATGATTAAAATTACCTAGCGATAGGTACTTCTAATTGATCGCAACAGAAAAACAATACTCATGAACGTTGAATAGCTATCATTCTACGTGTATTGTGAACTAAAGTTCATATAAGCAACTCATGCGTCTACAAGCGATAACTAGAGAGCTTCCGGTATTTCGTGCACCGTTGGCGTCCATGGCGCCGCTACAGCGTGCCGTGCCTTCCTTGAGGGAATTATATCAAGTAGTGACGTCATAGAACTTGAAAAGTCATTCTTACCGGAGAAGGATTCCCTGTTCAAATCAGATGTTTCCCGTTACTTGCTGCACTCAATCGGTGACGTTAAGTACCTAGGGAAAGAATCTCAACATTAAATAAAAAAAAAAGGTAATGCTTAAATTAGTTAATGCAATTGTGAAAAATACCACGTGGTAATAGTATAAGTTGAGCGTTTCTTTCAAAATATTTGCATTTGCTTTGTCATCCTTACTATTCTTTACCAACTTTTAAGTCGACGCCATTAACCGTCAAACCGTGATTAAACTGCGGAGACAATCCTTGCCGGATCCCCAGAATATCTATACCAGATTATTGTATTGTCACCCCAAATTTTGAAACTACCATTTAATGGCATAAGAACGCTGCAAGTTCAATAAAATTATTTAAAAAATTAAAACTAACTAGAAATCCATTTCATGCAGACAATGACACAAACAAGAGAGGAGTGCGTTTAGGAATGCAAAATTAGCCGCTTTTTAGGGTTCCGTACCCAGAGGGTGCCAACGGGGCCCTATTACTGAGACTCCGCTGTTTGTCTGTCTGTCTGTCCGTCTGTCACAGGGCTCTATATCTTAAGCCGTAAAAGTTAGACACTTGAAATTTTCACAGATTATGTATTACTGTGGCCGCAATAGTAACAAATACTAAAAATTAAGTAAAGTTACAAATTAAAGGCAGTCGTCATACAAGAAACGTGTTTTTTCAGCGTTTTTTGGTTGCTAGACGTTATAAGCCATTGCTAAGGCGACCGAGTCGCCTAGCAACGACTAGCTATTTCGGGTGAATATTTACCTTTTAAGTTTGCGATTTTAATGATGTTTTATAAAAGCTTCGATAATATAATATACTGTCTGATTGTGTGGTTTATTCGTTTTTGTGCAAAATTAATAAAGCAATTTATGAACCACAAACCTCAATGAAGCCAACCTTGATAAAGCGCTCGTTAAATACACACCGTATAATCACTATGTTTACCTATTATTTTTTACACTAATAAAATCATAGTAAGTATTTAACACTATTTAATAGGTTTATAATACAGTTTAAAATGTATTCACACTAATAGTCGAGCTTCTTATTATTTAATTCCACAACATACGAAGTCCACTGAATTTCCCGCGAATGGACCGAACTGACAGCTATTTTTTTTTCTGCTGCGGCGCATGGCAAGAGTCTGAAGCGCTATTCAGCCTCCGACAGGGCGACAGCCAGAGGATAAGAATTTAAAATTGTTCTTTATTCAAAATACTTGCACCTAGTGCTTACATTTTGGTGATATGTTTTTATTAACTTGTAAAGTAATGTAACTAGCTATGTTTATTCGGGTGGAATTGGCGTTACTGATTATTACTGAACTATTTGTTTTTAAAACATTGTACGGAGGTGCGGAACTTGACCGATTCTTTACCTTCTACTGCCGGTTTTAAGCGAAATTCTAACTCGAGTCGTTAAATTACTTGTCCGGTCATAAAGATAAAGACAACATAAACAATCAGTCCCGCATATGACGTATGCAAATATAGAAAAGTGGCTGTCATTCTCTATAACCAGACCAGCTTTACCATTAATTGTAGACGACTACCCTTTATTATTTAACAGCCGGATAACGCGCTTTAACTGACACATTAAATGCGATTACGGTGGGGCTGAAGTTGGACAATTAAGCTCTTGAGGCATCGGTATCTATGTATTTGTAAACATTCTGTTTGTTGCTAGTTAGGTACTTCAACTAGAGTAGAACAACGTTATTGTCTTTTCCAAACAATGCTATACAGTCGTTCGGATGGAGTAATTACTACAACCGAACGGAGAACACGAATGTGCAATTTGCTACGAATGTGCAAGGCTGCTCGATAAGTGCTCATTTTTGATCAACAATACAATAATTGTTTGCAGAACCTATCAATCTCGCCGGGATTATCTACCGCAGCAACAATACATCAATATAAATTTTCGTATACTTAATCTGTAATTTAAATTTACTACTAATACTATAAATGCGAAAGTTTGCGAGTGTGTGTTTGTCACTCTCGCACACTAAAACGCATGGACGCATTAGTATGTTATTTGGTAAATATGTAGATAGCTTAATATTGGGAAAAAATAACACATAGGTACTTAGGCTACTTTTAATCCGATATTCCCACGGGAAATCGCATCCGCTAAGGTAAGACATGAAATTTTACAGGACAAGTATCTACCTACTCGATGCAACGTAATTGAAGACCATGTGTTTTATGTATTCCTTAATAAATCTAATAGAATTTCGTAACTTCTATTCAACTTGCCACATACATTTTAATATAGATAGTGGAGTTAAATGGCTACAGAATAGTGCATTAAACTTTTTTGTTCCAACTGTATTATAATGATTCGGAACGACTTCAGGTTTTTTTTTTCAGATTAGAATACATAAACCACGTTATTAAAATCCACATTCTACCTCTTTCAAACGGTGAAGTGTTATAAAAACTGAGAACCCAAGACCTGAGATTCCAAGGGTTCTCAAAGTTTCACGAACTCGTTTCGAAACCCGGGCGACCGCTATTATATCTCTACTTAAGTAGATTCGGCTCCTATACATAAGCGATGTACTTACTATTTGGGTTTTGTTAAGAATTTGAGTTAATGGATACCCGAGTAATTTAAATGAGTAGTTACTCTTGTGCCATGAGGAAACTACCACTGTGCTATGTTGGTCTGCATACTGAACTGAGTGTAGAAACGTAGGAAATGAGACGTTAGTTGGGTCAATTAAACCACGTCAGGGCATTCTAACGCGGTTCATTTCCTAGGACTGTCCAGTCTGCATGACTAAAGGCTTGGTCTTACTAGGTTAATAAATGCCATAGATTTGTAAATTTGCTGTCAAATGGCATTGCAACATTGCTACTTGAGTTACCGTGTTTTTTTTTTACAAGCTTTTATTTAGTTTCTTCACCTGTCCCGTTGTCTGTCTGTCTGTCTGTAGTCTAATCTTGCAAGTTAAATTGGACCAACTTCCAGTAGCCGGATTGACTTGAAATTTGGCATACTTATGTAAATCACGTGACAATACAATAATCTAGTAGTGACATCCTGGTAGTCCAGCCAGGATCGTCTCCGTAGAATGGAACTCTTCAACGGTTAATAGCATCGACTTGAAATTTTGTATGCAAATGTAGTTTGGGTGACAATGCAATACAGTGAACAAATAGTACAGTCAGCAAAAAAAGGTTGTTGATACTGTATAGATTCAGGCGTTACTTTGCGGAGGTCCATTTTAAAATAAATGGAATATCTGTCTTGCTCCTCTGCCAAGCAGTGAGGCCAAGTCGTGCGAAACAGCTACGCTTGAGTTGAAAAAAATATTTTTTCATGCAATTGAAACCGCCCTCCCTCCGCATAAAAAACGTAAATAACCAACGCAAACGTAACTGAACCCACCACCAAGAGAACCACCACCACCACAACCATAAACATAATCCCGGACACGTATTATTTCCAACTCAAGCATAGCTGTTTCGCACGACTTGGCCTCACTACTTGGCGGAGGAGCAAGACAGATATTCCATTTATTTCAAAAAAGCTTGTACTAAAAATGAAATTTATATGGTTAGGTTATTTTCAAATTCAATTTATAATGGTCACAGATATCAACAAATAAAAAGCGATTACATCATACATAAGTAGGGGTTAAGCATAACATAATATATACCTATTAGCATAATGATGCAGTTTACAGCGGTTTACGAAAATTGTTTGGAAGCCAATTTCTTTTAAATTTCTGTGTAAAATTCTTATGCCCACGTATGTCCATGAAAGACATTTATTTTATGGTTTTAAAAAATGTTCATGTTCATGACGTTTATTTGTAACCATAATTTTGTGGCCTTACTTACCTTTTGATTAGTTATACGAGGTAACATAAGGCGAATCTTGATTACTTCAGCCAGGGGTTAGGTAGGTAGGTTATGGTAAGTTTAATTTTAATTGAGGTTAACTAATCCCTATTTCTAGATAAAATAAAACAAGTCGCTTTCTGTAACGAACATAATTTTGAGGCGGTTTCCATCCACCAGAAGTTAGACATTTTGTCACGACTTTTTTAAATGTTTTTAATAAAACCCAACCCAATTAACTTTTTGACGCAAGTAGATATAACATTATTATTTGGAACTAAGTCGCCGCAAAGTAATTTTATATGACTAATGCAGGCTAAACCAAAAAGATACTTTATAGGAACTCCTTTTCTCAAAATAAGCCCATGCGAAGCCGGGGCGCGTTGTTAGTCTTTCAAAACATTTATCCGATATTCAAAGTTCCACTAGGAAGCGGCAAAGACGTGACTTCATCTCGAAAGAAAATTTCTGATAAAAAATCTTATTTATTAATTCAGAAGACAAATAATTAAATTTGAAGGAAAAAATGACAGTTTAAAGAAGCTGCGTTAATAACAACCCATTAATTATTAATATTCATTTGACCTTGCTTATCCACGACAGATATTCCGGATTCATTTCATGTTAGCTTCTATTTTTTATGCCTCGCTTTTGTGGCCCGACTACGTCGTTATTTTTATAATTTTGTTTAAAATTATGACTGAGATTATTCTTGCTTTAACATATTCAATCATGTTTTGGCTTGATCACTGAACCAACCAAGCTTGGCATGATACTGCATTAAAGCGACGCTAACAAGTCTAACTACTTACGTAACTAGAAATCAGAAACTCTAATAGCATCGCTCCCTTTGAATACAAAATATATTGGAAAATAGCTTTTACCCGCAGCTTTGCTCGCGTTAAATTTAGGACGACACAGATTTACTTTCCACAATCGAATTTAAATTTTCGTATTTAAAAATCAATCTAGATAATCATAATTCGTACAAACTTTGAACTCTATCTTCAGGTCAGGGGTGTAATTTTAGAAAACCTCCGTGTTTCTTTTGCCCGTGATTTCGTATCGTACCTATGCGACAGAATTATTCCCGCGGGATAGGAATAATTATTTCGGGTAAGTATCGATTTTTAAAAATCTTTCACTAATAGATTTTTTTAATCAGCTCAGCGTTGTTTCTGAGATTACCCCCAACAAACAAAGAAACAGACAAAGTTTAGATATTTCCTTATCCGGTGGGAATTTCTAAAAATCCTTACTTCGTGCACTTCTATGATACTTTTATCTACATGTGTGCCAAATTCAGGTCTTTAAGCCTGTCAGTCACGGTATACTGTTTTATAGTATGGTGGTTTTGTTACGTAATGAGTGGATTGGTTTGGCGTAGGTACTTAATGTGTCCTAACCTTTAAAGAGCTAAAACCCTTCCATAATCAGCTCACCTGAATAACTAAAAAGAATACAACTAAAGATCTTTATGTGCATATGATATTTAAAGAAACTTCCTCTAACTCCTAACCGTTAAGGAGTTCAACCTTTCATCTTCAGCTCACCTGGATAACCTTAAAAAATACATATATCGGTCAATAAGTACCTATAATCAACAAATACCTATAAACAAACAAATCACTGAATCGAAAAATCGTTTTAGCAACCCCCTAACGGTATTAAAAGACCTATCCAACGATATCATCATACACTAAAAAAATCATCATCGATCATCATCCCAGCCTATATACGTCCCACTGCAGGGCACAGGCCTCCCCTCAGAATGAGAGGGCTTGGGCAGTAGTTCCCACGCGGGCCCAGTTCGGATTGGGAACTTCATACACACCATTGAATTGCTTCGCAGGCTTGTGCAAGTTTCCTCACGATGTTTTCCTTTACCGTAAAGCTCGTGGTAAATTTCAAATGTAATTCCGCACATGAATTTCGAAAAACTCAGAGGTGCGAGCCGGGGTTTGAACCCACGATCCTCTGCTTGAGAGGCCATAGGTCAAACCCCTCGGCCACCACGGCTTACTAAAAAGATAAGATGAGAAAAAACCCCCCCCCCACTTTACGTCTAATGGGAGGTATAGTCTAAAATTTTTTTTTTTATTTTTTATTGTACCATTTTGTCGGCATAGTTTACATATAATATATTCGTGCAAAATTACAGCTTTCTAGCATTGATAGTCCCCGTGCAAAGCCGCGTGCGGACAGACAGACAGACATGGCGAAACTATAAGGGTTCCGTTTTAGCCATCTTGGCTACGGAACCCTAAAAAACGAAGTATATGTGTCAGATAAAATCAAAAGTGAAATCAAATTATAAAAATAAATGAATGCAAAAATTAGGATGGGCTTAAACTAAATTTATAAATAAACTCGCTTTTGCCTGCGGCTCCGCCCGCGTGGTATTCGGTTACCGCGCGCTGTTCCCTCGGGGCTGTGCATTTTCCGGAATAAACAGTAGCCTATGTCACTCTTGGGCCCATAAACTATCTCTATGCCAAAAAACCATGTCGATCCGTCGCTCCGTTAAGGCGTGAAAGACGGACAAACACTCAAACATACAAACACACTTTAGCATTTATAATATTATATAAGTATGAATGAAGGGGTAAATCATTATAACAAATATAAAAGAAAAAATATAAACCGACCAAGAGCGTGTCGGACATGCCCAAGATAGGGTTCCGTAGACATTACGAAAAAATCAATACGGTTACGGAATCTTCCAGGTTTAGGTTTATTTTATACCGCTGCTATTTAGGCACTCTTAAACTACTAATAATTCTCAAGTAGTTCTCAAGCAATCTTAGCCGTAATAATTTTTCTTGTAAATTTGATATACTTACTTACTAAACCATCATTCGGTTTTTTTTTTAATTTATTTAGTTTACGGTAGACATACATTAATTTAAAGTTTAGAGTGTTGTAATTTTATTTTTATAGTTCAGGCTAGAAATTTAATTTTACAACAGTAGTAAAATTAATACTTATCATCTATGTAATGTACCGCACAGGTCCAAAGTAAGGGTTAAAAATAAAAACAAAAACTTTATCATTTAGTCCTAAATTAATAAACTCAGCTCTTTTTACAAAGATAATTTCTGTAAAGCTATTCACACAAAATCAGGTAGAGTAGGCCTGATAATATATAGCTCTCGTGATATATTTACTAGACTTATTGCTAAAACCTTTTAGCATTAACCTTCGTATTTCCCGATACCAACCGTTCTTAATTAAAAATCTTAAAAGTGTGTATTCCGGATCTTTTTTGCTTAAGTACATTATCAGGCTATAATCGTAAAAAAATAGAATAGGATATGAAATACTGGCACATATTTAATTATTAACTTGGCAAACTCCAAAGTAACATTTGCAGGTCTCGCAATTAAGGCAAAACTGAGAATGACAATATTCTAAAACCAAAGTTACAAAATGTTAAAAATATTCACTAATGGATTCTGATCACTTTATTTCAAATATACAAGAGAAGGTATCATGCCATGCCGAAGAACGAAGTATAATTATTTTCTAGCAAGCTGTTGCCTGCGACGTCGTCTGCGAACAACTCGTTTCCCGCGCGACCTCGGAATTAACAAATTTTTCAGGGATAAAAGTTTATTATTTAATATCTGGTCTTCTACAGATATTTGCAGAATTTCATGACAATCGGTTTAGTAGTTAAACCGATAAAGCCGAACGAAAAAACTCACTTTCGCGTTAGTAAGTGAGGCCAAGCAGTTCGTATTTTAATATTTTTTGCGAGACTCGAAATCAACATGGACTCAAAACGCCCAGTTTTATGTCATTTAAATAAAGTTGTACCTACCTACTAAATTTATCAAATGATGTACATTTAATAATGTTTTTGAAATTGTATACTTACTGGAGTAATAATGTTCCAATTATTCCTATATTTAATGTCTTAGGGTTAATATTGGTATCCGGTTTTGCAATGCCTATGAAATGAAAATTATTTTAATGTTACATTGAACAAAGGCTTTGTGCTACAGAGGCCTAATGACAAATTTCCATAATGCCAGGTAACGTCGTGTGGGATGTGAAATTATTAAAACCCTCGATTTTAAGGGTATCCACATCACAATGGCTTTCTCTTCGTGTTATATTATCAAATAGCTTTTGTTCTTGCTACCATTCTCTCAAATGTTGGTCTGTCTCGAGTTTTAGGCATTATTAATTGATATTAGCTAAACGTTACATTATCGCTGTTGTAAAAAGGTTATGCTTTTAACTCGTCACTCAGCTTAGTCAGCTTCCTTAAATATTCACCTGCTAATATAATATATCATATTTTTTTCGCCCTTATGATTTTTTTTTTTTTTTTTTTAATCTTTATTTATTATGGAACTTTGATCAAACGATAATGAACATGTCAGTTCCCAAAGGCCTTAACTATAAAAACACCACAACAGCTATAAGATTTAAATGAGTAACAACTCGTGCCAAGAGGGACTGCTATGTCCTCCAAACCATACCACCGGATCCCCTGCCACAGGGTGGCAAACCTGCGCACGGATTCTTTTACACAGAACTCGGAACCAATGTCAACCACAAATATGTCTACTTACTTATCTAAAAATCCGTATACAAATCTAGCAGCCTGCGACCAAGGCTCCGACAATATGGCTTGGAAAATACCAACATTTAAGACATTGACATTCCAAATTGAGTAAAACATATTCCTCTTGGCTCGAGTCCTTACACACTCCATTAATAGGTGGAAAACATCTTCAACCACATCGCACTCAACACAATTTGGAGACTCTGCCTTTCTCATTAAATGCGCAAACTTATTTAAAGGAACATGACCAGATCGAAGTCTATGCGCACAAATAACTTTTGCTCTGGAGAGACTAACAGAATCAAACCAAGGTACATGAGGAGGCTCAGACTGCATTGTCCTATACCAAATACCCTTGAACTGAGACCGGCTGTCGAAATGCTCTTTCCAGAGGTCATGACATTTGTTCTTATAACGCAAAATTACCTCAGAAAATTCAGGAGCAATCACGATCTCTGTTCCTTCACTAACAGCAGACGCGGCTAGTCGATCAGCTTCCTCGTTGCCTACTAAGCCAATATGTGAAGGGATCCACTGAATTTTTAAACACTTGCCAGAATTTTGGAAGGAATAAATCAGTTCCAAAATTCTGTAAGCCGTAGAAGAACAACGTTTCCCCGATGTACAACGAGCTATATGTTGAATCGCAGTTTTGCTGTCGGTTAAAATCACTATGTTATGATAACCTAATACATGAACAAACGACAAGGCCTCATAAATAGCACAAAGCTCTGCAGACATAATTGATAACCCGTGAGAGATTTTAAATTGTGCCTTTTTATTACAAATAGGATCAAAAAATGCTACTCCTAACTTATCACCACACTTTGATCCATCAGTAAATATTTTATGAAAACTGGAATACTTTCTTTCCAGCTCTAAGATTACCTCCAGACGAAGAACGTGACGATTGTATTCACGTTTAGCCCCCTGAATACATTCTAGATTACTAAACAAAACATCACTTACCTGGAATTTTGACACCCACATATCTAACTTAAACATAGGTAATGGACATGACGAGGAAATATGCTCATCAGAAACCTCTACAAACACATCAGCTAGCAATGGTTTCCTCCTGCCATTCCAATATCCGCTTTGGCAAACATTGCTCAACTCACGGATCATGTCAACTGTAACATTATTTGAATAGGTCAAAGCTTTTAAACAAAATCTAAACGCAAGGTAACGACTTCTGACATACAAAGGTGCTATACACAGTTCACTTTCCATGACGTGAATAGGCGTAGACCTTATGAACCCTCCAATCACCCTTAGAGCCTGGTTTTGAATTTTCTCAAGCTTATACATATGCGTCTTAGCACTGTTATTATACAAATAACAAGCGTAATCCATCCTACTACGAATCAACGAAATGTATAATCTACGAAGGTGCTTAGGATGAACACCCCAAGAAGCACCAGCTAAAGTTTTCAGGATGTTAAGAAATCTTTGAGTTTTTTCAACAACATAACCTATATGTTTTCCCCAACGCAACGACCTATCTAGCCACATTCCTAAATACTTGACTGTGATATCAGAGCACAATTGACTACCGCAAATTTCAAGACTTACATGCTGAACCTTATGACCTTTGCTAAATACGCAGAATTTTGACTTACTGGCTGAAACGTCTAACCCTAAACTATCTAACACATCTACCATTGTGCACAATGAATTTTGCATACTACCAACACTATCTTGCAAAGACTTTGACCTAATATACAAAACAAAATCATCCGCATATTGTGAAATATGAACTTTATCTATCTTATGACAAATTTGATATGTAGCAATATTAAATAAAAGAGGAGAAAGAGGGTCTCCTTGGGCCAAACCTCTATCAGTCCATCGAATAATGGAAAAGTCAGTATTTTGGTCTCGTAAAATGAGATGTCTTTCACTCAAGAAAGTCCATAAATACTTACAAAAATTTGCACCAACTCCCAAATAATCTAAAATGTTTACAACTTTTCCTACCGACACATTATTATATGCTCCTTCGATGTCCAAAAAACATGCGAGGTGGACATATTCATTGAAAAACCGATTTGTGCATAAGAAATAAGGCGAGCTAAACAATCCACACACGATTGGCCTCTTCTAAAGCCTACCATATCTTTGGAAAAAACCTCATTCTTCTCCATAAACCACTCTAAACGTTTCCCCAGCATGGAATGGAAAATTTTGCACACACAGGACATTAAAGAAATGGGCCTTAGTTTTGCCAACTGATCTTGCATATGACTAGACTTTGGAATAGGTATGACCTGAATA
This sequence comes from Choristoneura fumiferana, assembly GCF_025370935.1. Lineage (NCBI taxonomy): Eukaryota > Metazoa > Arthropoda > Insecta > Lepidoptera > Tortricidae > Choristoneura > Choristoneura fumiferana. The sequence goes on from NC_133473.1 coordinate 14,956,259, forward strand.
TCCCGCCATTGCTTAGGCACAACACCGGACATGAAGATTAGATTATACAACTTGAGCAAAAATAATTTGGCAGCAGATGGCAAATTGAAAATCACTTCATACGTTATCCCATCAACACCTGGCGCAGAATTTTTCTTTTTTAAACAACTATTAAATTCCTCTAAAGAAAATTCAATCTCGAGAAAAGGATTGTCTGAGCAAAACATAGGTGTTTCGGATTGCACATAGTCAGGCGTAAGAGAGCGCAATAATTTCAGCTGACTTTCTTTTGACGCAATAATACCAGACCGAGAATAGCCTTTCATCCATTTCATTTGATTCCACATATCCGACGCAGTTGTAATTTCACCAATACTTTGACAAAACTTCTGCCAACTCTGGGATTTGGCATTTCGAATAATACGCTGCGCCTCAGCAAACTTTTTCTGCATAAAACTCAAATTATCGGGAGTCGGGTTTCGCCTGAATCGACCCAACGCAAGCCGCCTTTCTGCAACAACCTTGGAAAGCAAGGGACTCCAGTATCTCTTGGGCTTAAAATCGCGCGTAGGGTTTGTACAAATTTTAACCATAGGAACATTTTTGGTTAACGCTTCCTTAACACGAGCTTCAAAAATGTCATATAATATCTGAACATCATTATGCACAAAAGAGAAGTCATCCTTAAAAGACTCCTTTAAACAGTCTCGATAGCCTGACCAATCTGCGCCTTTAAAATTCATTCTTTGTACAAAATGAGGGTCATCCTTGTAATTTAAGCTTAATTTAATAAGAAGATGATCACTACCCAAATGCTCATTAGACACATCCCAACTAAAATCTACAGCAATGTCCGAAGTGCAAAAGCTGACATCAGGAGAGCTTTCCCGAAGTGAACCATCCACAAATTTAACCCTCGTCGGTTTCCATTATTAAGGGAAACAAAACCATGCTCGAGCGCCGAATCAAATAACTGATTACCTCTTGAGTCACACTTATAAGACCAATTGGAATGATGAGCATTAAAGTCACCCGCGACTAAAGATTTCTCAGAAAACAAAGAGAACAATGAATCCCAATCTTGCTGCGACGTCCGCACTGAGGAAGGACAGTATAGAGATACAATATACTTTAAGAAGGCACAATTTAAAATTTTAACACAAATAATTTCAATACAGTGTTGTTCAAAGCAATGTGAGATAACTGAGCTTTTACAGAATCATGTACAATGATAGCCACTCCTCCATACGAATCTAGTCTATCTTTTCTGAATATATTGTATGAGCCAATTCGAAGAACTAAACTATTATCTAACCAAGTCTCGCTAATCACCGCAATGTGAACTTTTTCTCTGTTTAAAAAAAGTTCAAGCTCAGTTATCTTAGGCCTAATACTTTGCGAGTTCCACTGTACTATATTCAAGTAGGATTTCAGATTATACCTAGCCATTGATGTTAGTAAAGAAAACCTTAACTAACTCAAAATCCATAAAAAACTTCTTACACAATTTCAAAAATTCTTCAATAATAAACTTACATAGACACTTAAGCTTCTCCTGCCAGTTCTCATTAGACATCAAAATATCCTTTAATCTTTCAAAAAACCTCTTAAAACAACTTCCCTCTCCTCTTACCCCTCTACTCCTCTTGCCCTTCTTCTGACTTTGATCTTCAGTGAAGACATTTTGTGGCTGCTCAGAAACAGGATCTTCGTCCTCATTCTCTACTGGAACTCTTTTTGGCATCTTTCTCTTTCGAATTTCGTGTTGACTATCAACCCCTGCTCTAACTTGACTCTTTGGCTTCTTAACCACAGGAGGACTTATGACGCACTCAGACTCATAATCAACGTTCACCAGCTTGTCAGAACGGCATCCCTATATGATTTGCCAGCTCTCGTCTTTCCAGCAGACGTAATAGATAAGTCATCTTGTGAAGGTTGAGTCATTTTGTTGACGTAACAAGCTCTTTTTTATTTTCTTGCATATATAACCATAATGCTTTTTTTAAACACAACCTTCAGATGCCATTATTCCTTTTATCTTCTTTTCTCTCAAAAAGACTGGCAAGATTTATTTAAAGCCATGTGAGGCCCTTTGCAATTAAGGCATCTAAACTCAGTTGTCTCACAATTGGCATGTGTCCCTCCACACTTCGGGCATACAATTTTGCTTGATGGACAAAACCTGATTAGATGTCCAAACTTCCAGCATTTCGAGCATTGGGTAACCGGAGAAATATATGGGTCTACCTTAAATCGACATCCATATGCATAAACATAAGGAGGCAAATAAGTACCTTTAAGGGGTAAGCTCCTGGTTAGCTCATGAGCAATGTCCCGTTAGATGGCGCTGTTATCAATAGTTCCTTTTTTCAGGTTTTTTTCGTAAATTATGAAGAATTATTTCACCAAAAACTAATGGCGGGAGTACCTAAGCGTAACCGATTTTTTGACCCCACACTCGAAATGAAATATTCCGCCAAAGCCGCAAACGAGGTGCTTTACTTTGAACGTCAATTGCGGCCGTATACGGACACTACGAGCTCACGCACACACTCAAATAGACAGCGCCAGCTAGCGAAAGTCTATTGCGACACTTAGCTACCCGATCGGGGTACTCCTTCGAGTAATATTCACATTTTTTTATCGAGTCACGAAATTTTGTACCAACTGTACTTTACTCGAAAATTTTACTACGACCTATAAAATCTATAAGTATTTTATTGATAAATAGAAGCAGGGTCTTGGATAACTGTTCGCATATTATAATACGAGCCAAACGCCTTTCAAGTGTTCATTATATGTGTACGATAAATTGAGAAATTACCGAGATTCTGACCACGGTTTCTTGTCTTGGTTGATGGTCTTGCTATTATTCAGGTTATATTTATAGTTACTTTTCGTAGTTACTACCATGCTAAAGTGGTCATGGTCGTCGGTTGAAAATCAGTAGCAAATCTACAGGACGAGTTTCTTGGGAAAATAGTGCGGAGGTTTGTCCTTACCTTCCACGCCGCAGAGCTGGAGTTTGGAATTCGTAGTTGGCAATAGAGAGCGCTGCCACCAGGGCTCTTAGTCACCTTGTACGACACGCACAGGAATGCACAGGCAATCAAGTTTATCAAGGGCATCCGTAAGGCCAAAGTCCCTTAAGACACTGTTACACATGCTCTTTAGTAGCAAGAAAGCATGCTACTATTGAGCAAATGCTAGGTAGTAGCATGTGTGAACAGGACATGCTACTATCGAGCATGCTTATTAGTGGCAAGCTCGAGACGGGGTGGAAGGGGGAAAGGTATTAAGCAAGTGTGAACGCGTTTGCTTCAGTCCAGTAACGAGCATGTGTAACAGTGCCTTTAGACATACCTAATATTTTATGAACAGTGCTTCGTGTAAGCTCTTTCTATCAAAAGAGGTAATAAAAACCATACAGAGTTTACTATCCTAATTATCATCATCATCATCACTCAATTTCTGTGGTAAGACTTTTAGTAGAGAATTAGTAATCATAAGCTGCTAATATCAATTATTAATAAGTTGCTAACCATGAAAAGAGTTGACGAAGAGTTTATCTAGGCTTCTGCATCTGGATTTCTCAGTTCGTATATATAATTACTAGCTTAATCCCGCGGCTTCGCTCCCGTTGAAGAAAAAAATCTACTCTGTAGTGTAGGTATTCGAATTAAAAATAAAAAACTTCTTGCACCTCTGCGATCCTCAAGGAATACGTTTGCCAAATCTCATGCATTTTTAGGCCATGTTTTGCCTTTATAGGTATAAATAAATACTTACGAAATACTTACATAACAGCAAAAGTTCACCCACTCGCCGATAACTGGTATCAAATTGCGGTAAAAAATTATCCCGTGCTAATTTTGTACCTACTTATATAAATTGATTTTGTTAGGATATCATAACCGATGATTTGGCACAATCAGCAGAAGACTACGAGCAGTTCCAAAATCATCTACACTCCCTTTGTTACCTTCGAGTCGAAAACAGTTGTCGATTCGTATCATTTATCTACCTATAGTAAGTATTATCTGCTAGGATTTTTTTCCGATCCAGCAGGTTTGTAGTCGTGCGTACTGGATTATTGGCAGTGTTTCCTTTGGATGTTCGTGCGATGGAACTATTGCGTTTTTTTTGCATTAGTTCCTTTACAAGACTTGAAGGAAAAACTGCGTTTATTTTTTAGCCTTTGTTCCTTTCGCAGTAGCATCTTCAGTTCTTGCAAAGGTACAAAGGCGGAAAAAATCCCGCAGTTCTTTCTTCAAGGTCTTGTGAAGGAACTAGAACTACCGCAAATAATCCGTCGTACTTGCAGACTACGGGCACGTTCAGTTTAGCTGACACGTCATCATCGGAGACAGATGTTGCATCAAACCTAATTCGAAGCAGTCAAGCTCATAGGTAGCTGAACAGTTTGATACTTTGTCACAGCAAGCTACAGTGCTAAAATGAGCATTTCTAAAAACGTTTGTACAGTTGATTTGCGACTCCGATTTGGGTAAAAATTTGCAGGTAGATAGAGTGAATCGTTCACTCTGAGTTTAAATAACATAGTCTCCCGAAATGTCCCAATTATGGAAAGTTCCTTTTTTGTTACCGCAAATCCATAGTTTTGGTAACAAAAAAGGAAATTTCCATACAAACCAATTGGGACATTTTGAGAGACTATGTTATTACGGCTCAGTATCGTTCACTCTACATACCTGCAAATTTTTATCACAAATAGGAGTCGCAAATCAAATGTACAAACTTTATTTAGAAATGCTCAAATAGTTTTACATGTCCTCAAATACTAAGAGTAAAAAGGGAATGTCTTTACTTTGCTACTTTTTGAGCGCTCTTTGCCTGTAGTATCTACGGCTAACTAGTCTGGTTGACCGGGCAGGGGGTATAATTAATTTGTAATTTTCCCGCTGGTACAGTAAATTCATATCCCAATAATCATGCCAATTATTATGCATTATAAATCAAGTAAGTATTTTGGAAACAATATATCTTTAGACACGAGTAATATTTACCTCGACGTTTCGGCAACATTACAGTGGCCGTGGTTACGGGTAGACTGAAGTGTGGGGTGACAAATAAAAATGACCAAGTGCGGGTAGTTCGAAGGACTCGCGCTGCTAGGCAGACTTGACACCCCACACTTCAGTCTACTCGTGACCACGGCCACTGTAATGTTGCCGAAACGTCGAGGTAAATATTACTCTAGTGTGTTAGCGTGATAAGTCCTGTGCGTGGTATTTTGATTAATTCCAGTTTCTTTTAATTATTTTGTTGCTCTATTCCTCTCATCTGTCCGAGCACGCGAGCAGCTGCAATTACCAGGCCCATCACTGCCGTTCCGCCTGTGACAGTTGCAGTTCTACCATACAATCTTTTCTTTGGGGTAAGTAAAATGCAGTACGTCGCATTAGACAGCGTTTGAGAATAATTATCAGGATCAGGAGGGGGTCAGGTCTGCTAGTGAACAACGTCGGCATTAGATTCAGCTAATACTTTGAGAACAAAAAAAAGGTATAAACTTTGTGATACAAGTTAAATATGCCCGCTGTCCAGTCAATCACAAGCCAACCGTACCACTAGCAATTAAATTTTTTTGAGCTTGACTGTTAGTCAGTATCTAGAACCTACAGTATTTAAATTTGCCCTAGGGTTTCTCTGCTGTCAACTGTGCGGCACAGTTAGATCTATGTGATACGTTCCTACATAATATAATAACATCAGTACACGCCTCCTTCCACCCCCTCCTCCTACATGAAATAATATATATATCACACAATACCTAATAATATTATATAGGTATTTGTGACAGCTAGTCGAGCTTGTGTGACATATACTATACATACATAATAAAATATTGTTTTACATGGAAGAGAAAGAGAGCGGGCGTGTATGTAAACTTATTGTATAGATATTTCACATGGACGTAGTTGTCGGGCACGGTTCGTAGCCGCGAAGTAAGTAAAAATATTGTTGTCAATTTATATGAGGTTCCGCAAATTAACAATCTCTGTCCCGAAGCAATGTGCAGCGTTCTTTTGACACGTCGCCATAGTAATGATAAGGTAATATAATATCCCCGTAGCAATTTTCATTGTTTATCTAAATGTGGTTCAAGAATAAAATAATTATTATAATGTATGTAATAAAGTTTATTATTTTTTCGAAAGAACAACTCCATTATTTACATCACTGGTCATATGGCACATGTGCCTCATGGACGCACAGTAAAGCCACGCATCAAGGGTCAAGGAACCTGGTAACACCGAAACCACTCAATTATTCAAGTATTTATTTCATTTCGTATTTGTTTCGTTGAGATATGTATGCATAGGAAAATTCGTGTCTAGATTCCTGTCCAGCGGTGGTGTAGGGTTATAGCACGCAGCACGGATTGCTGAGGACCTGGGTTCGATTCCCCAGCCCTGGTCTCTTTTTCTGGTTTTTCTGTGCATCCATGTCTCAGTTTGTATTTTCGATATGGTTTCACGGGATACCCGTAAAAGTAACAAATTTGGAGTTGAAATAAAAAATACAAAAAGACTCCAAAAAACCAATCATAGCCTATAATATAATGCAAACTCAAATCAAACATTATTATGATGCCACTATAATGAAAGCAGTGACGCGAAAGATACAATTTGTAAGCGGAGATCTTATAAAACTAGCTACTAGCCGCGTGCACCTACCATGCAATAGTCCTAAATACAAAAGTCAAGGTATCAGAAGCTTAAAAATATATAATTTGTAATAATAGTCACACATAATTAAAAAAAAAGTAAGCTCACAATAAAAATTTATCAATATATGAACTTATACCATTCTTCTGATTTTGGTTCTTGATTCTGGGTATCTGTATGCGATGTCATTTACACGAGTTTCTTTTTCTTCTGTAAGGCAACCTGACAGTTCAGTAGCAATGACACTCGAAAAAGAACGCCATACTATCTACTACAGTTATCGCGGCCGGCTCAGTCAAGAATGTATCTAAAGCTAGACATGAGCAAAGTCTAAACATGAGGTGATATTAATCTCGTTATCGATTGTCAATATTTAGTCATCCTGTGACATAGAGCATAACACTAACTCGGTTGTTAAAAAAATGAACATATAATAATTCTACTATTTTTCTACTACAATGTTTATGTTTCACGCAGAAGAAGATTAAAAACTATCGCGAAAAGACTTGTGCTAGCACGTTACTAGTGACAAAACAATAAATAAGTTTCGGAATAAGATGTCAAGTAAACATCGATCTATGCGATCTCCAGGGTGAGACAGCTTCGAAGTTGAGTGTCATACTTCCTGGCGGTGACATGGTGTCGCATGGAATTCACTCAAATCAAAAAATGTAGGTACGTCACCAGCATTAATATCTACCACAGCGGAGCGTGCAAAAATATCTGACAGGTCCTTCCGCCCTAGAAATAGAGTCGTGTCAGATATTTATGCACGCTTATTGTGTCAGATATTGGTGCTGGTGACTGTACATGAAATTTTTTTTAGCAAAAAATGGAACCGACTAAAAAAAAAAAAAAAAAAAAAATCAACTAGTTTAAAGTACTATCTGGCGGACTTTTCAAATTTCTTGTAAATCAGAAAAAATGTACGAAATTGTACGCTATAGTTAAAAAAAAAATGAACGTTCAAGTTCTAAAGCGCTTATATAAGGTGCCCATTGGGATTCCGACAGATTGGGATTCCGATTTTTTACTTATAAAAAATTCGACTGCTTCATAGTAAAATAGATAGCGCCCGCCAGAAAGTATCTTTATTACTACCGGTGTACTACTATTACGAGTAGTACTATTATTAGTAGTGATTAGTAGTACTATTATTACGGGTAGTATATTTTTTAAACTAGCGCACAAATTCGTAAATTCTTCGTACATTTTTTTGATGTGAGTTTGAATTCCATGTGACAATATGTCACCGCCAGGTAGTAAGACACGAAGTTGATTATGATATATACTTGTGTGGTACATACTATGAAATGAAATTTATATTTCTTCATAACTTAAACGTAACCGGCGATTTTTTGATTTTTAATCTTCGCGCCATAAGAGCTATCTGCAAACTAAAATTCAAGTTTCTAAGAACTAGAAGTATCCTTATAGATTCCTCGGTTACGATAACTTATATGAAACATGTTTTTGTCAAAAATGGTATGAAATGTTGCCAATACAACATCAAAAACGTCGCAGAAAGTAACGCATCACGGAGACTAGGCTAAGGATCCAGGAAGTAACCTCGTACTGTCCAGTAAGTAAATATGTAATATGACAGTAACGGGCTCCTTAAAAATTTTGAAAAAAGCACGGGCCTTTTACATAACCATCATCAACATCATTTTTATCACCTAAATTATCTACATCCACTACATCATCATCGTGATCATCATCTTTATCATTATCTACATTATATACATATCTGCATCATCATCATTATCATCATCTACATCATCATAAATTTAAAAATTGAAATTTAAATCATTTATTCAATAAATAGGCCGCAATGGGCACTTTTACACGTTATAATGATCTCAATCAACCATCTTCATCATCAACATCGTTTAAATCACTTTCATCATCTACATCATTTAAATCTGCATCATCATATCATCATCATATAATTTACATCACTCATCATCAATATAATTATTACCACCTTAATTATCTACATCATCTATCATCATCATCTCATCTATATTATCATCTACATATATACTCATGTGCATCGTCATCATTATCATCATCTACGTCATCTATATTATCATCTACATCGTCGTCATCGACAATCATCACATATTTATATCAGATATTTGTAACCATAGATTTATTTTATGTAAAACAACTTATAAATGAAATAGTTAATTGCCCTCTAATATTGGCTGTGTCCTAACAGGGCGTCACATGTATACCTGCCTATTTATAATTCCATCTATGTTTTGTAATGTGATATGCAATAAATGAAATGAAATGAAATGAAAATGAAATACACAGGTAATGTCATGTTGTTCTGCCCCAATCATCATCATCGTTTTCAGCGTCATCACCATCTACATCATTATCATCATTTACATATTTACATCATCATCATCGTCATCATCATCCAATATCATCATATACA
>NC_133473.1:14973194-15012148 GCF_025370935.1 Choristoneura fumiferana
CATCATCATCATCATCGCCTATCTTAGCCCACTACTGGACATAGGCGTCTCCAATTGCACGCCACTGAGCACGACCCTCGGCCACTCTCATCCAGTTACTGTCAGCTACCCAGTGAAGATCATCGCTCCACCTAGTCTGAGGGCGTCCCTCGCCACGCTAGGCTTTTACTCGTTTACCTTAGCAGTTATCGGTCTTCGGCTGATATGGCCGGCCCACTGCCACTTCAGTTTGCTTCAGTTTTAAGTAATCTATAGAAAATAGACGGACGGACAGCGTAATATCAAATTATCTGAACTATGTCTTGTGACAAAGTTTCTCCATGTCTTTCATTGAATAAAGTTAGAATTCGGCAGCGATGACATACGACCAATCATCATCATCATCATCGTCATTAAGATCGGTTTGTACTTATCTTTTTCAAAATATCCTGATATTGAATTTAGATTTTTGCTATTCCTTTCTGCCTGCATGTAAAATTTACAGAGATTAGTGATATGGAGATAGAGTTGTAAATTAAATATTTAACATGAATACCCTGGGTATTAAAAATAAACTGGCCAAGTGCGGTCGGATTCGCGCACGAAGTGTTCCGTACCATTATCTATACAACATTAGACATTAGCAAAAAAAAACTTAAATATTTGTTTTATTCTGGTTTGAGTATTTGTTGTTATAGCGGCCACAGTAATACATAATCTGTAAAAATTTAAAGTGTCTAACTATTACGACTCAAGAGATAGACCTGTGACAGACGGACGGACAGACAGACAGACAGACAGCGAGTCTCAGAAATAGGGTTCCGTTGGCATTTTTAGGTACGGAACCCTAAAAACTAAATAATAGTTACGAACCAGTAGAATTTATGTAGGTACCTACATAATAAATCCCATTTTTTCTTATCTTAAATTTCAGCTTTTAGGATAAAAGTTTGGTGTGTGCGTTGGTAAACAATATTTAAAAATAGGACAATGATGTAATGTTCACTTCGAAACACAGACAGACAGACAGACGGACAGACAGATGGACAGATCAACAGACGGACGGACGGATGAGCCGACGGAAAGGTACACAGACAGACTCACATACGCATAAAATTAACAACCTGTGTCACTCCTAACAGAGACAAATCTAACGATGCCTCTTCTGATCTCTTTATCTCCTAACATGAGCTATTTCTCAAGACTCTGCTTCTAATTATCAATAAAATACTTATAAATTTAAAGGTCATAGTAAAATTTCGACTAAAGTACAGTTGGTACAACTTTATTCACCATCATCATCATCATCATCTCAGCCGTAGGACGTCCACTGTTGGACATAGGCCTCACCACAGACCTCCAGTTGCTTCAACTGGCAGCAGCTGCATCCACGCGAACCTGCGGCTTTAACCAGGTCATCCGTCCATCTTGTTGGTGGACGTCCTACGCTGCGCTTGCCGATCCGCGGCCTCCACTCGAGAACTTTTCGGCCCCAACGGCCATCCGCTCTCCTGCTATATAGCCCGCCCATTGCACTTCAACGAGCTGATTCGCTTGGCTATGTCGGTGACCCTTGTTCTTCTACGTATCTCCTCATTTCTGATTCGGTCCCGTAGAGAAACCCCAAGCATAGCTCTCTCCATAGCTCGCTGAGCAACTCTGAGCCTATTTTATAAGGCCTAAAGTAAAGCACCACGTCTCGGATCCATATGTCATCACTGGACAATAATGATGTAGTGTTCACTTCGAAACACAGACAGACAGAAAGACGGACAGACAGATGGACGGATCGACAGACGGACGGACGGATGGGCCGACCGAAAGATACACAGACAGACTAACATACGCATAAAATTAACAACCTGTGTCACTCCTAACAAAGACTTATTTTCTTGTCTCTGCTCTTGTCTTGTTGTTTGCTAAGATGCATCAAGGCCTTGTTGCATAGCGGCGAAAGAAATGACCATACATACGCTCCAAAACCATACCCCTGCCGTTTCTCACACTTATAAATAAAATAAAAAATCTTGAATCACTTCATAATAGAGTACATACAGTACATACTCGTACATATGCAACAGACGGTGGGAAGCGACTTACTTCTATGGAGTGAAAATGTTCACGACGCAACTAAGAGTTAGGGAAATTTGGCATGTTTCGTAGTAGGTTGCTGCAGACCACAAGTTTGGTACACACGATAAGCCATACTTTGCCACCCAGTAGGAATTAAATTCTTACAGCCCTGCCTCTGGTTGTTCTTACAAATATTAATGTTTCTGACAAAAATGATAAAATAAACATACCCGTGTATCCAATTACATAGGTATCTTTTCATCATCGAATCGTACATACATAAATAGTTTAAGTTGCACTCTTGCTCATTTCCTCTCGTCCGCAACTTTTTGACTTCTTGATTTGTGTTCAAACATAATTATTCAAACATAATTGCTTTTGAATATCAATCTCATTGACTTGACGTTGTGACAAAAATGTATTATAATGACGTTTAAATTTTACTTTCTAGCAGTTATAATAATAAAAAGTACGAAAACTACTTCGATTGTGAAAACCTTTTTATTCACCGAGCCTAGATTTAGCGGCCGTAAAAATGCCGTGATATGTAGGAATTTATTTGAGCCTCACTGTAAAACTTGATATTCATACATACACATGCAATGTATGTTGAATGTAGACCTTATTTTTAAAATTAGTTTAGTGATTTACACCTAGCACTTTTATTGTGAGAATAAATATGCTTTATTTAAATAGTGGCGCTACTGTCTACGTAAGAGTAAAATAATATCTGTTCAGAATTTGTAAGTGAATTTAAACCACTTGTCCTAGATCGAAGCACCGCATTATAATGTATGTAAAGTATGCAATGTTTAATTTGCCGAGGACTGGGTCTGTTACTTAAAAATATTATTTTAAATGTCAATTTTTAAAGTAACTTACCTATTTTTCGTCTTACTTACAGTTTGCGTCCTTGCATTAATCAGAAATAATAGTTTTAGGCGTTTCAACTTCCGAAAATAACAGATTTAAAAACAAAAAAGTAGATACTAGACTCAGAAACTTGAACTTGATCTCTCAGTGATCTCATGCTTTCTTCATTTATTGTCGTATTATCTGAGCCAAAGGTTGATGTCACGTGTTACCAACGAAATAGTCGATACCTATTTACAATAGTTTGATTTTGGGATTTTTAGTCACTGCAAAAAACAGATGTATCATATTTCCGCCACATGTTTTCAATTTATTAACTAAAAACCATTTAGTAAAATAGGCACAGAAGAGCCTTGGGATAGATAAGTAGTTTGAGCTAAATCTTACCTGTTTTTTGCGATTTTCACTTGAAGATGTATAGGTAAGGTAATTTACTATTCATAGCAGATGATCTCATACAAGGAAATTGATTAATCTAAGCCGTTATCGCCTCTTGATCAACTTATTTTTTAGTTAAGTTAACGAACGAATGCTCTTAAGGGTTTATCCACTTAAGTAGTTACACTGTTAGTAAACCCGTTTATATGTAGTTAATTGGAATCCACGAAGCCATTTTTTTTTACTTACCCTATTTGTAACCAAATCGAATAATCCAAGCTGCAGTTTTATCCCTAGATAATAGTGCACTTTACTTAGTACCTATTACAAAATGTAACTTACGAATTCGGGTGTTCCAATTTCCTGTTCTTGAAGGGGTCGTATTCGTTACTTTCCAGATCATTTTTCTCTTTATATTTTGTGTTAATTGTGTTGATTGATTTCGTCGACGAGTACACTCCATTTTCCGTTATTACTGCGCTGAAAAAAAATAATATTTTTTTAAATAAGATTTTCATTCATTGATTGCTGTCATGCGAATGATTTTTTCATGTATGTTTATACATAAGTACATGAAAAAAACACTAAAAGATTTAACATGAAAAGATTTAATTCAGATTTTTAAAGCTGTTTTCGAGAAAATACGTGCACCTACTAAATATATACGGCTTATATAAACGGCTTTAAAAATCTGATTTAAATCTTGCATTAGATAATGTAATTTTGTCCTAACTTTGTCTAGATCTCCATTCCCTGATACACCCTAACAGATATTAAAGCTAGAAAAAAACAAATTTGTATTTCATAGTATTAAATCCAATAAATAATGTTTCTCTGCGGATAAATTTCACAATATATTTTAGTAATAAATTTCATGATGTTATCATAAATAGGACAAATTCATAAAATGATAGAAGTAATAAGTGGTACCTACCTAGTACTAGATACCTACTGAATGACAATATTTCAATAGGTTGTACATCTTTCGATCGCGATAATTTTTATGTCTTGAAAGAAACGAACTATATTACAAGACATTCCGAAAGTAGTAAGTCATGTCCATGACGACACTACAACAATATAAATTTAAGATCTGTTTTAATGTTCTAAGTATGCTTGTAATGGATTACCTACTTTGTATGAATAATGCTTCTGGCGCTACAATTTAACTCTAACAAATACAAATAATGAGTTTATTAATTCAATGTTAATTATTAATTATTTTGTTTTTTTTCCGCCTTGAAGTCCACCTACGATTTCGTGCCAGTCGCTGTGGAAACGGCTGGACCCTGGGGCGATGAGGCCCTTGACCTTTTTAAGGAGCTGGGGCGACGTTTGAGCGAGAAGGGCTACGACCCCGCTCAGAGTCCTGGTTAGTTCAGCAGGTCTCCATTGCTATTCAGCGGGGCAACGCCGCGGGTGTACTGGGGACCTTTGGGTCGGGCAGAACACTGGGGGGATTGTATATGTTAAAATTTGTTATGTTTTTTGTTTATATGTATAGTTTATAAGGTTTGACGGGGCTTGTTGCGGATGTATCTATGTGTTATTTCTATATTTTATTTTTTAATAATTTGACGAAGCATGAGGATATTAATATTAAGACTTGCATGTTGTTTTAATTGATTGTTGATTTTATTTTGTGTATTTTTATTTTAGTTGACATTGATTGTATAATTTAATATTCACTACTTGTCTGGTGTGTTATAATGACTAAAAATACATTTTCTCTCTGATTATTTAGGTGCCATTGCGACTGTCTGTTAGGCAATTCTAACTATCCTTAACATCGATGTTACTCGGGACGAAGTTAACACCTACCCCTTAATTACTACTGTTATGCTCAATTATTATTTACTGACAAGCTTAGAAGATCCAACAAGACACCAACAAGATGGAGCGAAGACCTGGTTAAGATCGCAGGATCGCGGTGGATGCGGAAAGCACAAGACCGGTCTGAGTGGAGAGCCTTGGGGGAGGCCTATGTCCAGCACGTCCACGTGACCAGGACGTCTTTCGGCTGACATGATGAAGCTTAGAAGATAAAGTCTAACAATTTCTTAAATCAATAATTATTTATCCCATGTGCGCGAGATTACCAGTGGGTGGTAGATTTTTTTGACATTGTATATAGATAGGTATGTTGACTTTTTGACTCTGAGTGCGCAGAAGCGAAGTGTGAGCGAAGTGGCTGGCGGCTTTGCCCGAATAGCCAAAATATTTGGCCACATATGTTGATTAATCGCGTTATCGCGATATGTGTGGCCGTACCATGAGAAAAAATCTGTGTAGGACGTGTTTTTATTTTTATTCGACTGGATGGCAAACGAGCAAGTGGGTCTCCTAAGCTGTCGAGATTGTGCCACCAAAAGATATTATAATGTAAGTATCACTAATGTTAAAATATGCCTTAAATTTTCGTTAGGTATCTACTCGTCTGAGAAATCTTAATAGCCTCTTAATAACTTAAGTAATTAAATAAAACTAAAATTAATACGATTGTCAATGCGTAGTTTTTTATTAGGTTAAGTACTATAATACCTTAGCTCTGTATTATTTGTTGAGCATTTAAACGCTTAGCAAAAGATAAGAGGCTGCACGTCTGTCACACGTGATATTGACGGAAGAGTACATAAATTAATTTTATTGGATATGTCATAATTGTAAAAAATATATATTGTAAAAATTATAGATTAAGAGAAGATGTCAGAAGGACATTTGCAAGGAATATAGACAGCCATTAGATACCGATTTTTGTTTCGTTGCATCTACCAGCGTATATAAAAAACTTAAGAAGATGACCTGTTTCTATGTAATAGTAACGACTCCATGTAGATGTCGGCGGCCGATCGTAAAATCCGCCATATATCACGAAATTCCTAGGCATATCGTGAAATGGCGCCATTTCATGAATTGGCTAAGGGAAAGGGTAGATCATGAATTCGCTTCGCTCGTCGTACCTACCATATCACGATGTGCCCGGTAGGTATAGAGCTAGAAATATCGACGATTGTGCTGCTCTAATCGATCTGCTGTATTGTTTCTCAGGCGCATCGTGATATGCCTGGCCAATTATGAAAGATATGCCTAGGAATTTCCTGATCTGGCGGATTTTACGATCGGCCGCCGATATAGATAAGTCGACGTTCCATATTCGAAAAATTACTGAAGTCCCATATCAATTCTGGACACTGGTACTACATACAACAGGTCATTTGCGACATCATCTCAGACGGGATAAAGTCATTCTGTGGTAAGAACTTGCCTTTTAAAGTTAATCTAATCTTCACAGGACCTTAATTTTATATTAAAGCAACCGGCCAGTTAGGATTTATGAATGAGGAAGCTAGATTATGTCACTTGAAGATAAATAATCACGATCGTCCATATACAGAGTAAACATTTTTTCTTCCAACTATGCTTTAATTCATCATAACCACACTAAATACCCAGCATAAAGCGGGACTTTTCTGCTCTAGAGCAGAAAAAATGTATGAAAATCCTGGCATTGTTTTAGATTTTTTTTTTAATTGCATCACCAAAGAGGTAACACAACCTGACTGTTGCTCAACCTGACTGACGGTCTTATGAAATTTGATAGATTGCGTACAAAAAAATGTTGCTACCAATCCAACTTAAAAACAACTTTGTGTGTTTGGTTGGCCAACCTGGCGCCCATTCGAAATTTGACAGATCGCGGGTAAAAATATCTGCTACTGGCTACTAACTCTGTCAAAAAAAGTAATAAATAAAAAAAATAACAAATTGGCGGGAACCTTGCGAATTTTCCGTGGACATTTTTTGAGAGTGCGAATGTAAACTTACAAAAATGGAATCATCGAGTGCTAGTGACATTTCTTTCCTATTAACTGTTTAGCATGAGTTTTTTTTCGTCTACTATTCCTGTAATAGTTGAAAGAAAAGCAGATTATGCACCTCGCATTAAGTAATTTATATTAACCTCGTGCTTTTAAAAAAAGCCCTCGCTAACGCGCGGGCTCCAAATCGGCACTCGGTGCAATAATAAATAACTTTCTGCTTAGTGCAACAATCTGCTATATTTGGTCCTAATATCTCTTTACAATTTTAAGCTCAAAGTACAAAAGTTGCAGCTAGTGAATAAACGTATCTAACTATAAACCCTTAAATTCATTACAGATACATTGTATCAAATAACTCCGTAGTTTAGTCAAAAGTTGGCGTTGGAAACGATTTCAATTATCGACCTATTTATTACCCTGTCGCTGTCATGAGGCTAAATAATTATAAGTCCGGTATGTGCATGTGCTCTTTAGACCGCATTTATCACTCGTCATTGTATCACTGTTGTAGTTGAAAAATTAATTTTAAGCTACTTGGATCAGTGAACAGTGATAAGACAGACTGGCGAAATAAATCTTATCAGTTTTCACGAACTTGAATAGTTTGTAGATTAACAGCATCGCACTGTGTTAGGGTCAAATCTTGCAAGCCGTATTCCATTCACTCTGGATTATTATGCCAGTTCTAGTCTAATAAGAATTCAGAGTGACTGTTAATACAGTCAATAAAAATTGCCGTATGAAAAACAGCTTGTTTTAAAAATAAAACAAAACAAATACTAGGTACTTTTGTAAAGTATCTGGAAAAGTAGTAATTACATTGCCCATAGGCACTAGTTATTTATGAAAAACGTTAGTTTACAAGTGGTATAAGTAGATACGTGATAAAACAAATAACAAAATTGTCTTATTTCTGCCCAGTACCACTAGTTTACAGTGATCGTACTCGATAGCAACGGCGTAAATTATTTGTATAGAGAATTGTACAGCGCCTCTACAAATAATTTACGCCGTCGCTATCGAGTAAAAACTCATGGTAGTGGTATAGGCCTTCTTTGGCGCTCGGAACGGAGCGTTTCTCCAGCCGATACGAAAACAAGTGTGTCACGTGTTTTCATTTGTTTTCAAACTTTTTCAAGGCTCAATTGTCACAGAAGCGTGAAACTATAGAAAAGTTGCACAACTCTGGCGCCAGAGCCAGACTGCCGCCTACGTGCGCTGCGAATAGTTTCATATAGCGGTATGCAGGGCATATATAAATAAAAGGTCAATAAATTGGGTTTACAGCACCATTTTGTTCATAAAAATTAAAAAAATATTACAAACGTAAATTAGATGTTTTGAAATTTAAATAAAGACCATTAGTTACGTTTTAACCAATAATCAACTAGACAAACATAATTATTTTAGCCCTTTTCCATTCCCGGCGCAAAAGTGCCCATACCGCTCGCTATGGACATGACTGGACTGATTCTGGTCTGGGTTCGTTTAAAACATGCGGATGCAACGGAGGTCCATAACATTACAAAATTCTGAGTTCACGGGAAGTACCCTGTAGGTTTTGATTCCGTTGCGAGTTTCGAAAATTTGCGGAAATTTGAAGTATAAACGGCTGCATCTTTTGATTGCGTTGGCTTAGAAGTTTGTTTTTTTTTCAGCTCCAAGGGACAGTAGACCTTAGTATTTGATATAAATTTCAGCTTGATACCTCCACGCGTTCCCGAGAAAAAGGGTCTTGACAGATAGACAGACGGACAAAAAGTGATCCTATAAGGGTTCCGTTTTTAGGGTTCCGGAGCCAAAATGGCAAAAACGGAACCCTTATAGTTTTGCCATGTCTGTCTGTCTGTCTGTCTGTCTGTCTGTTTGTCCGTCCGTCCGTCCGCGGCTTTGCTCAGGAACTATCAATGCTAGAAAGCTGTAATTTTGCACGGATACGAGTATATATGTAAACTATGCCGACAAAATGGTACAAAAAACTAAAAAAAATTTTTTTAGGGTACCTCCCATAGACGTAAAGTGGGGGTGATGAAGTGTGGGGTGTCGTTGGATGGTCTTTTAAAACCATTAGGGGTTTGCTAAGACGATTTTTAGATTCAGCGATTTGTTTGCAAAATATTCAACTTTAATGTGCAAATTTTCAAGCGTCCCCCCCCCCTCTAAAATCTAAACCGGTGGGTGGAAAAAAAAATTGTATTGGTTTGACCTGTGCCGACACCTTTGAATTTTAACAAATTTATATGCGACATTCATGACGTTTGAAATTTATCATGAACTTTACGGTGAAGGAAATCATTATGATGTAAGTACACACGTGGTAAGAAATTCAATGATGTGTATGAAGTTCCCAATCCGCACTGGGCCCGCGTGGGAACTACGGCCCAACCCCTTCATTCCGACAGGAGACCTGTGCTTGGCATTTGACGTTTATAGGCCGAGATGAACGAGAACTCCTCAGAAGTTATAAAATCATAAAAGCTTCTTCCAGCTCCTAACGATTCTCAAAATGTACTAATAAAACTAGCCGTTACCCGCGTAGAATTCGTTTATCGCAACAATGTAATTTTCCGGGAATGAAAACTATCCTATGTCCTTCTCCGGGATGAAAATTATCTGTATACGAATTTCATCTAAATCGGTTCAATGGTTTAGACGTGATGAAGTACTAATTTTATTAAGTATTATTACTTGTACTCGTGTACTCGTAGTATCCTATACTAATTTTATAAATGCATACGAAAGTTTATAAAATGAATATAGGATACTATAAGTAATACTCAAGAGTTGTAGCATTTAATATTATTTGATTTCATTACATTATGGCAAAGAAAGGTTATGGCCGTTAACTACTATGACAAATGAAATTATGAGAAATACCTTTTTATGATTAAAAGACTGGTGTTCGGAAATATTTTTCAGTAGTCATCTATCTACGAGTAATACGAGTACATTTAAAAGGGCTCCAACAATTTCGATGAAATTTGGTGTAGGGGTTTTCGGGGATGAAAAATCAATCTAGCTTGGTCCTGTCTCTGGGAAAACGTTTATTGTCGAGTTTTAGCACGAGCAAAGCTCAGTCGCCCAGGTACTTATATTTATTTCAAATACAATAAATGAACTGCACAAATTGTTTTAATATTATACTAAATACCAAGAATAATGTGGGCATGTTATTATTTGAATGGAAATCAACCGAAATATACTCATGTATCTGTTAACGAGTATCATTATGTTAACTTTGTACCATCAGCCAAATATGTGGTCTACCACCCTAAAGTTGATAATCGTTTGCATTTCATAAAACAATAATGCCAATAGACGTGTCTGTCAACTTGAAAGTTCGACTTTAGCGACATATTCATTTGATAGGAACTTGTTTAAAAATTGATAGACCACTTATTTGGCTGATGGTACCACATTTGCAGTACGTTTGTAACTTTGGGATTAAATGAGAATCACTGACTCCTTGGTTTCTTCATAAAGACCCCGTATTCATTATTTATCAATGCCTTACAATAAAGCTGATTTAAGTATCTCCAGTATTTGAATAGCTGACTTAAGGATATCGGTCCACGACATTAAGATAACTAATATTATGGTGTCTAAAGCCTTTAAAAAACTCATTTTGTTTTATCGACTACAAAAAACACTACGTAAATAATTTTGTACTACATAGTTTGAAGTTGGTGCCTTAGAAAGAGCCAGAAGTAATGATAGCCAGTAATAGTACCTACCTATGTAGGTAAGCTAGATGACTATAGGTACACATCTGCTAGCTTGTATGAACACCGACAAAACTGACAGAAAATTATTTTCATGGTTTTTTGTGGTTGGTTAAAGTGTTTGTTATAGGTTTTTTTTCTCTTTTTAGTGTACAGTCACCAGCACCAATATCTGACACAACAAGCGTGCATAAATATCTGATACGACTCTATTTCTAGGGCTGGAAGGACGTGTCAGATATTTTTGCACGCTCCGCTGTGGCAGATATTAATGCTGGTGACTGTACTTACCTGACCCATTCGTAAGTTACAATAGCTTAATGTCAACAGCTCTTCATCTATAACACAAATAGATAGAAATAGTTCGTGCGAGAGAAAATGATGCAGAAGGGAGGTCACGACCCTCATTACTGAGGAATACGATACAAGGAGGACAATTACATTAATGCATACAAAGATGCAGAGGCACAGACGGCGGGAAAAGGCTTTATTTCATATCATGTAAAGTAGAAGCTGGCACACCATGACTAAACATTTGCTAGTCATATTGATAATCCGCTCGTCTCATTGTAGTTTAATGCTTCACCTTAGGCCTGCCAATCAGAGTGCAGCATTTACGAGTTTTTTTTTTAACTATTTATTTCCACTCTGTTCCTTACTTCCTCTATGATTTTCAGCAAACTAATAATAACTTCGGATGTGACTTTATAGACTCGCAATATTGTTATCATACTATTTACAACGTTGTTTTATTTTTAGTACAAACAAAATTTATAATAATGTGAACACGATACAATTTTATTTACGGTTTAGGGTTCCCTATTCGACGGGTTACAAACGGAACTTGTTAATGTCACTGCACTGTCCGTCCGTCCGTCTGTCCATCACAGGGCTGTATATCAAACCGTATTAGATAAACAACTGAAATTTAAACAGGATATGTATATTTGTTGCTACAACTCAACCAATATTAAAATGATTCCGTACTGCTTATATAATTATGTATGCTCAGGCAAGGGCTCACCAATTGTGAATTATTATAGACACACTCGTTTATAGCGTATATTATTATATTGATATACCTACCTATTGTACACTTGACTCGCAATTGGCCGGCTTTTATAAAATTTAACCCTATTTATTAACTTTATATATATTTTGTGCTACTTTTATGTGTAAAAATTAAATAATAAGTATAATTTTTAAGTTTTATTCTAATTTAACAGATATAATTCACCCATTACTCTAATCGTATCATCAACAGCTCAGTAAAGTACTAATACTACTAATAATATTTGACTATAAGCTCATTAAAGTCAAAAATAATAATTTAATTTTTTAAGCATTAACATACATAAAATATTACAAAAAAAAAACATAATTTAAATTGACACAAACACTTACGTGGAGCTAAATTCCTTCATGTTGTAACTGTTGGACATTCTCAAGGTTCACACACTAACTCCCTATTTATTTATATTTATATTTACATAAACACTACTTTAATCCGATGTTCTACGCAGCCGACATCTTGGACGCGCTACAGTCTCTTAATGATGCGCACGCGTTGTGTGTGACACAGCGAGAAGGGTAAACTCCCGATGGTGTACTAACAAAGCCTATTAGTACCTACTGATAATTAAGTTTTTTCTGCTAAAAAATCAATAAAGATATGAAAGGTTTAATTAAAACTGAAAGTGCATGCGCTAGTTCTTCATGTAAATCTGTGGTTTACTACACAGCGTCCTCGCTATTTATAGATCTTATAATTTTTGTGATACAATTGGAAACACGAGTCACGTGTCAGGTAGGTGCGTTTATTAAACCTGTTCAACCGTTCGAAGCGTATTTTTGTTCGTTAATTTGAATTTAATCATCACTGCTTTATAATGCGACTTTGGACGGCCTGATGCCTTATGGTTGGATAACTGAACGGTAACTGGTAGCGTAAAGTCAACCGTTCTATGAAATTATTTCGATTGGTCATCTCTCTCATATGGCCGTCTACCTATTTCGAACTTACCCTAGATGGTTATTAATTCTCTTCGGCAACGTGAAACATGATTTTGACAGGAGATATTAAAGTAAATGATGATTAGTTCTATGTTTTCACAAGTTATGTTTGTAAGGTTTATAGTTCGTGGTTTAAAAATTTATATAGGTACCATTTCCTGATATCCAATTAAGCTGGAATTTGACATAGGTAATTATATAAAATCGGGTTGCGGTACAATAATCTGGTAGTGGAGTTCTAGAGCAAGATGAAATGTTTCAGCTGTTTATGACATTGGTTTGTAATTTGGTATGGACATTGTATTTTGGATAGCAATGCAACGAGGTATAGTCAGCAAAAAAGTATGTTACTTACTTTTAATTCTCTAGACCACTTTAAATTAGGTATGCCAATGCTGTTGGTTTCGTTATTGATGGATGTTTTGAAGATTTATACAGTTTCTACTATTACCAAACTCATGTGTATAGCATGATGCTTCAAGTTGTCGCTGTATACTTAGCACTGCAATTTTCCTTTCAATGAAAGGACCATTATCTAAAGCATATGAGCATCACTGCCATGACGATTCTTACCGTTACATTATGATACCTATAAGAGAAGTAGTAACTTACAGTGTTCTGAAACTACGATCAATCAATTCAGCAATCCATGATTTCGTGTCACCCATTATTTTATCTTACAGTCATTCTCTTTGCACTGATACTAATGTTGAAGCCTGCAGGCATTCGCTTTACGCGTTCGACTGAGACATTTCTCGTGTTATTACAAAATATTACTAAGTAGGCGAGTTATACAAAATAATAAATAAATGAAGGTGCGCATTTGGCACAGTGTCTAGCTTTGGGAGACGCATAGCCAATGAATGACGAGTCACATGCGTAGTTTGAGTATAGTCCAGTCCGCCTACGTTTAAGCTACAATCGTGACGGATTGATCTTAATAATTATATCTGAAGTGAAGTTTTTCATCAATGAAGAATGAATCATTGTTTTTTTTGGGTTTTGTTCCCAAATGATTGATTGATAGATGAAATTAGATTACTAAGGCTCCGGTATCTGTTGGTCCTGACCTGAACTGTATTGTTTTGTCTGTTTCTCCTTAATTGTTTGTTTTTAATCATGATACTTACATAACTGAAATATTAATACCTACTGAATACAATTTCTATGAAAAATAAATTAATTTTTGCGATTTACTGATTAAGGTTATAAGGAAACTAAAGTACATACGTTGTATTTTTTAAAGTATTAACCTTAGCGGTCCCCCGACACCGACGACGCTTAGATAAAAAAAAATATTACTAGATACTTATACTAAATTAACTTGGGCTAATTTTGCGGGAAATCAGCATAGTCCCCGCGAGATAGGGATAAATGAATTCTTCGCAAATGAAGTCGCGGGCAACAGCTAGGTAGTGCATAATTATTTTTTACGTTTTAATTGTCTTTTTTAGCGGCGTTTTTTTTCGGGCGCTTTTATTTTTATTTTTGCTGGCGTTTTTTTGTCGGGGTTTTTTATATCATGGTTTTTAAACTGATATTTTTTTTAAAGTGTACTAGTGTGTTGGATATCTTGGCTGCAGCATCAGCTCATCTTGTTGCCACCATTGCATTGTATGTAGAATCAATTACTGATCAAAAGGAGTCAAACACGACATACCTATCTGCTATTATTTTTTCAAGAGTATACTGGTGTTCTGGATATCCTGGCTGTAGCATCAGCTCGTCGTGTTGCCACCACTGCATTGTACGTAGAATCAATTACTGATCAAAACGAATCCAAACACAACATATATATGTGCTTTTATTTTTTATAGAGTGTACTAGTGTGCTGGATATCCTGGCTGCAGCATCAGCTCATCCTGTTGCCACCATTGCATTATATGTAGGATCAAATACTGATCGAAACGCATCCAAACACGATATATCTGCTATGGTTTTATCAAGAGTTTACCTCTAGTGTTCTGGATATCCTGGCTGCAGCATCAGGCCGAGAATTCCATAATCTTGCATAGTTATCTAGCATATATGGGTATTTCAAATTTTAGGTCCCAAATATGTTTGGAAGTAAAGTAAATACCCGTTATGCGTCTAAGATTCCTACCGCAGCGAACAAATGAGCTGATGATCTTGAAACGGCTGAACCGATTTTGATAAAACATGTTTAAGAACCATCGCTAGAAAACCTGTTTTCAAATAAAAAAACCGCATTCAAATCGGTCCACCCGTTTAAGAGCTACGGTGCCACAGACAGACACACATAGTGGTTAAACTTATAACACCCCTCTTTTTGCGTCGGGGGTTAATAAACTAGACGTGATCTTGATTCTTCGCAGTTGGACAAGCGTGTCACCCAGAAAAATAACGTAATTGGACATTATAACTATAAAAAATAGATATTAAGGAGAGGAGTTTTGAAACCGAGGGTTCCGTTTTTAATAATTTACAAAGCAGATTACCTACTATTTTTCATGGATGCATCTGTAAAGTGAGATTATGCTTCTAATTTTTATCTTAATTTTTTTTAGTGAATAGGTAAACTTGTTCCGTGATATTTTTTGGCTAATCTATATGATTAATAAGATTTTAACTAGAGTTTTATGGTCTCGAGGGTAATAATATATTATTATAATAATATGTCGGCGGCCGATCGTAAAATCCGCCAGATCACGAAGTCCTAGGCATATCCTGAAATGACGCCATTTAATGATTTGGCCAGTTTAGGCAGATCATGAAATTCCTAGGCATATCATGAAACGCCACCATATCGGTTCTGGCACTTCGCCGGCCGCTGCCGCGGCACATTCGCTTGGCTCACTTGGCTCGTGCGTTATGGTCACAATTGATACTAACCACTCCTCGCTTCGCTCGTCGTACCTAAATTTTTCTTTTTTTCGGCATATCACAATGTGCCCGGTATAAAGCTAGGAATATCGACAAATGCGTTGCTCTAATCTAATCTATCTGCCGTATTGTTTCTCAGGCACATCGTGATATACCTGGCCAACTTTTAGGCATATATCATGAAATGGCGCCATTTCATGATATGCCTAGGCATTTCGTGATCTTGCAGATTTTACGATCGGCCGCCGACATAGAAAATCCCGTAACAGATTACATTTTGGCAAAAAATACTCGGTTTCTTACAATTGGCTTCTAATAATAACTTTATGTGTTTGCCACCTAACTCCTCCTAAACGGCTGGACCGATTCAGATGAAATTTTGTGTGTATATTTCAATAGGTTCTTGGATGGTTTGAAAACAATTGGACCCGGTAGATGCTGCTGCTGTCCTTTCGTAATACTCCTTCTTTTCCGGGCAGGACAACGTCTGCCGGGTCCGCTAGTAACTTTATAACTTTTTGTAGACAAATGATCACCATCAAGACTTCATACGTTATAACAGATAGTTTTTGTTGGAATTTGTATTTTAGATTGAAGACTGGTTAAATCTATTAGAAATTAACAACTTAAATTATTTTTCAGTGAGTATTTGTAACTAAGATTCCGCAGTGCTTGCCAAACAGTTAATTTACTGAAGTATTTTAGATGTAATGACGAACATGTAGTTAACGAACCCGAAATAATGCCATGCTAATTAGCTCATCAGGCTAACTATGTGTGATCAGGTCGTGAAAAAAAAGTAACGCCGTTACCATCAATCATTGTTCTCTGTCTAAGTATACTGTCCAGTATTCGTGGGTGTTGAGGTAGACTAAAATAAGAATACGCAACGCAAATACGTACATAAAGCAGGCGTAATGATTCAAAGAGGTTTGAATGGGTAAATAATAGTAATCGATCAGTTCTTTTATTCTACGTTATAGCATCTTGCGAACTATTGCCACCTTGTTGCCCGTGCAGGCAATAGTTTGAGGAGCCATTTACCACCGCCTACCAAAAGTTCAATAGATGGGATATGGAAATGGCGGGTGTCTATTATCATACTCCATAGCCCGGTAACTCAGTCCACAGCATCTCTACCTCGTAGCCTTATACTTATGGCCCTTATATACCTTAAGATTGGTTTTTGTAGTCTTTTTGTATTTTTTATTTCAACTCCAAATTTGTTACTTTTACAAACTGAAACATGGATGCACAGAAAAAACATAGAAAAAGAGACCAGTGCTGGGAATCGAACCTAGGTACTCAGCATTCCGTGCTGCGTGCCATGCCCCTACACCACCACTGGACTGGAGTCTAGACACAAATTTCTCCCATGCACCACACATTTCAGCCTGGTTTTTTCTTAGTCACTTAAGCAGCGACACCAGCGACATCTATGTTTTAGCTCTCATCGAGATACGTCAACATTCCTTCCTACCACTTACTTAACTTATACCCCATTACCTCTTAGTAGGTACGGTATACCTTTCCACAGCATACCTACTCGATAGATAGTTCCAGTTCCAGTTGCAATAGTTGGGCATCTAAGACGCAGGACGCGGTACGCTTGCCGAGTGGATTCATATTCAGAGGGCACATTCCGAAATTCGAAAATCGAAGACCGTTTCGTACCGTCCCTCTCACTCTCGTATTAAATAGTATAAGCGTCAGAGGGACGGAGCGGCACGAACTTCGTTTTTCGAATTTCGTATTAGCACCGCTGCATTGCATTGACGCGAGTAACGTAATAAAGGGATTCAGGGAAAAAGGCAAACAGAAAGTTCTACTCCGTATTTGACAAATTATGAGGCAAACGGAACAGCGGAGTACGTAAAGAAAGATAAAAATATGTTTTACTAGATACTGTCCGCGACTCCATCTGGGTAGAATTCGTTTATCGCTATCCAGCGGGAATTATGCAATTTTCTGGAATAAAAATTATCGTATGTTCTTCCCGGGACTCAAACTTTCTCTACATTGAAAAAAAAAAGATTTGCTAACAGTAACAAAAAAAATTGTTGCTTGTAATGTAACATAACTTGAGTGACTACAAAACTAAGGCCTAGTAGCTAAAAGTTAGGTGATGTCTTACAAAATCAGTTTTGCAATATTAGCATAATTTTGGGTCCTAATTAGTAAATTTTGGCTAGGTAAACGTCACGTAGCCAAACTAGTTCAGCTGTCCTTTTTTTCAGTGTAAAACGGGTCAGCGGTTTAGTCTTGAAATGTAACAAACAAACAAAATATCAAGCAGACTTGCAAACTTTCGCGTTTATAATATAAGTGGGATTACAGCTAGGAGTAAGTAAGTAAGGTGAAATCATTTAATTTTAGTATTATTTTGGACCGTAGGAAAGGAACTCTAAAACCTCACGTTAAATAGGAGTCGCGACACATTGATTCAGCTCGCCATTGAACTTTGAGAATTGACTACTACGCGTTACATCTCTTTCAGAGCAATGGCATATTAAATAGCTAGCTGATAAAAGCGGAGCATAAACTAGATTCTGCGTCTCGCTCTTATGCATTACACAAATTGCGTAGGAGCGAGATAACGTTTATTGGATGTCAGTTGGATGGTTTTGAATAGACGTCTGTAACAGTCCTGAGAGCACGTGAAAATTGGCTCGTCACTCGGGAGATCTATTGGCTTAATGTCAACGGTACTTTTCGATTACTCATTAGACGTGATAAGAATAAACAATATTTGAAAATCTATACACATAAATAATACGAGTAGAATGAGGAATTTAAATTGAAATAAGTTTTTGTTAAAAAAAACATGTTTAATACTAGCTTTTTGCTGACTGTACTTTTTGTTAACTGTGCTTGCATTTTCACCCAAACTACATTTGCATACCAAATTTAAAGTCGATGCCATGAACCATTGATGAGTTCCGTCCTGCAGAGACGATCCGGGCCGGACTACCAGGATGTCACTACCTGATTATTGTATTGTCACGCAATTTACATAAGTATTCCAAATTTCAAGTCCATCTGACCACTGGAAGTTGGTCAAATTATACTTGCAAGATTTGATTACAGACAGAGACAGACAGACAACGGGACAGGTGAAACTAAACAAAAGCTTGTAAAATACAAAATATTTCGCGCGAGTGTTCATTTAAATCTGGAAGTTGAATTGAAATTCCGGGAATTTACTGAATTTTCATAGGAATTCCCATAAAATGCTCCTCGTGCTAAATTTGGTCTATAATACCCCAGGTTCTAGGATCTTGATTATTTACGACAAACACGAGGACTTACATATTTGCAGCTAAATGATGGCAACTGTTTTCTGAACCGTTGCCAAAGACAATAATAAAGCTTGGAGATGCGGTTACTACCGGTGAAATATGTAAGTGATGTTTTATGTTTGACTTAAAATACTACAGCATTCTTAAGCACCTGTAGTATAATAGTTATTTGTGCAACAAGAGAGCAAAGTCGTTTTTTGGTGCGAGTGTTGATCTTGAATCCCGAGTAAGCGAAGGATTCTACAATTGAATCACGAGCGATAGCGAGTGATTCTAGGTTAGAATCATGAGATCAGCGAGGGATTTCAAACACACGAGATGCAAAAAAACTTTGGTCTCGTGTGACACATACAACTTTTCACCTGAGCAGCGAGAACATTTAACATTTAAATTTAAGGTTAAAACAAAACCACATAATAATATATTTAGAAGACAAAAAATATCAAAATCTTTAAAATATAATTCGATTGTTAAGAAATAAATATAGTACCTACTTCCATAATCATATTTAATTTTTTTTCTCGAAAATGATTCATACAGTCGCCATTACATCTTTAAAAAGTCACTTAATAATGCCAGACAACTATCAAAAGTCTTCGGTAAGTAGACAGGTTTTGAATATGAAACGAAAAAGTATCTAAAAATAAACCTTTAAATATGATTTTATTAGGATTTCTAGAAACATGAATATAAATAGATTACTTTCAAATTCATTCAATTGACAAATATTTGATCCATTTAAGAGATATGCAGTATACGGAACGAATTTATAAAAAAAAAACAAGAGCAGCGCTTTCGTACAATTGCATACTTTATTAAAAGAGTGGGAAAATTGTAACATTCGGAAATATTTCGCTGTCATATAATTCACTATGTTTTTTTTAATTTTACCTCGTGTTTTTGTTCTTTAATTTTTCCTTATTATAGCTAAAGGTCAACACAGTATTTTTATTAGGTTGGTATAATGTTTCTTGCTTAACTGAGCGGGATATTCGTTCATTTATGAATTTAACCACCGTACAAGCTTCGAGCAATAAGTGATATACCTACTTAATAGTATAACAGACGTTTTTAATTTGCGGTTGAAATATGTGTATCCGAACGTTTGTTTGTTTCTTTCTAGGGCTACAGAATTTGAAAATCGAACTTAGTAGGTATCGATTTGATCCTAACTCTCGCTTTTTTCATATTGAAGTGAAAGTGACAGATCAAAGTCAAGTTCAAATATTTGCATTCAGTGAGTGGACTATCCTCAGCATTTAAAAAAACAATTAAAAAGCTACACGGGTGAGCAAAATGCGATTTTGCTCACTGATTTTTCATAGCAAAACTGCTTGTTAAGCTGCTGTAGTATAAAGGTTATTTTTAATCGCACATGGTAACTATAAAAAAACGAGGTAAGTATATAGCATAAATGTTCATTTAATAATTCTAAATTTGTTAGTTATTTAATTAAATTACATCGCTTAAACCCCTCATGTTACAATAACTTTTGCAGAAGATAGCCACCTCTGTAAAGGGATAGATTCTAGATCGTATCAATTTTAATAACGATCTTCCAAAATTGTTCTTTACTCGGTTGTACCCGAACTCATCGAAAGAATCGTTTTACACGATAAATCTCTGGAGCTCCATTATTAATCCTTGGTCTACTCGGTACTTTGTTTTCGCAAATTTGCAATAATGTCACCTATGGTAACAGCGCAACCTGAAATCAAGGCTACGAAACCAAACAGAACTATGAGGCAGTTTTTCCAAAGGATCCATTTGTACCTGCCCAAGTGTGGCCACCGAAAGATAGTTTCTACTATCCCGGGGATAATGAGACCCAAGATGGAATAAAAGAGAGCACCAACTATATTGATGATTTGCTCTAACATCGGTAGGGCGATGCCGATGCCACCTGAAAAGATATTTAAAACACTGAAAATATCAGCGAGAAAGTTATAAAAATAAAGGAAAAATACATACTACGTGTAAATTACAGGTTAACGAAATTGAATGGCTATTTGCAAAAGGTTTTAGTGTCGCTTTTTAACGAGTTACTGTGGAAAAATTAACAAAGTATAAAATTATACCTATACCTACTTTAACATGGCAGTAAATTTAATTTTACGACGATGCATGGTACGATTGTATGATGTGAATAGATAACTATATTCGCAAATAAAAACACAAAAGATAATAAAACCATTGGCCTACGACTTACCGCAAAACCACACTATGAAGGTTCTCAAGCCGATTTGAGTGACATTTCGGTATTTATCCTTGACATGGGGCATGGTGTACTTGGTAATAATATCAACAACTACGAAGAAGTGAAGCGGGTACGTGAAAAATATTGATAGTGCTATGAACGATTTTGCGCAAATAGCAGGCCTGAAATTGAAAGAAAATTTATGAGTTAAAACTTAAATAGACCAGAAACGTGGTAATCATAATCTTAACTTAATAGATTACATTGTGCTAGTTCAGGTTTAGTAAACAAAAGATAAAAATATATTCTTAGGCGTGCTTAAGTTTTAGTGTGGAAACTGTTTTAAATTGCAAATGAAAGCATTTAATTAATTAAAAGTTAAGTCAAGTCCCTTCTTTGCCTCATCGCCTTTCGTTAAAAGATTCAGCAGATGCCACTAACGCATTAATTTTTTTTTCTTACTTACTTCTTTAAATTACCATTCACCATAATCTCCGGCTTAAATACGTCCCCCTACTAGGCACAGGCCTCCTCTCATACTGAGAGGGCTTGGGCCGTAGATTGAAAACTTCATACATACTCGCATCATTGTATTGCTTCGAAGGTGTATGTGTTTCCTTCACCAAAATCCTCATGTAATTTGAAAAAATGACCATTACAAGAATAAAAGAAATCTTACCAATCATCCACAGGTAAATTCAGCGTGATGGTCCCTCTTAGCACGTCGCCGTATCTGAAATACCCGAACAGGCCAAGTACGCTGTACAGAACCATGATGAAACTCATAGCTATCACTAGCACGCTCGGACACCCGAGGAAGTGCTGAGGCTTCTTCATCACGTTTTCTACTGGCATTACCACGCCAATGCCTTCCATTGCGAAAATCACCGTACTGTGGAATAAAAATATTTATTTAAAGTTCAAATATTTTATGTTGATCAAATTGTTCATAAGAAAATATGTCTACAAACGGGGTCATTGTTGCGTTTTGTAAGTACGTGAAATACCCTTTTAATAACGCAAATAATATTATATTCAGTACTAAGCGAATCACATGGGTCGGGATTCAAAGCGCCTAACGTACCTTTAATAGCAAGTATTAAACATTGATATTTGCAAACTATTTTGTGCAGAGTCCTATTTAAACCTTTGACAGTGAAACAGCTGGACTAGATGATGAATTTTGATACCTATGTAGATTGTATATGTATAGCTGTATCTCTGGAATAATACATATACTTAGGCTACTTTCCGGTCTGATATTGTTCCGGGATCGGTATATAAACATGTAAACTCTCGAAATCTCAGCCACTAAGTAAGTTTAGAATCATATAATTTTGTACTGATTGTCATGGAAAGTTAATAATTTACTTAAATGAATTCTGTAATTATATCGGAACTGCCAGAGCTAATAGTACATGAGAGCAAAGCTGCGGGTAAACTTAAAACTACTTACGACAGAAAAGCAGGAAATCTAGAGATGTCCCCAGCCATTGCTTTACCCTCGATGGAGATTTTGTCTTTGAATATGTAATACAAACATATTCCAAAGGTAGCGACCAGTAAGATATTCGCTAGTAAGGAAAAAGGCGCTAACCATTTCAAGTGCCTTATTTGTGTCATTATACTTAATGGTACCAACAAAATGAGACAGTAATACTGTACTGGCAGAATTACAACTGGGTAGTAGGTGTCTAGTAACTGAAAGAAAAGACATGATTAGATACAACTTAGAATCGTAAGCTATATCAATTCTAACAATTAAAGCAACTAAACTGTTCTATAGAAAAGTAAATAATTCTACAATGAGCTTAGTGACGTTACAGCTATACTAAGAGGCGACCTAAATATTAACGTCGATTGAGGTTGAGTAATTGCATAGCAAGAAATAAATATGAATCAAAAACTACTTTTGTATAGTGTATTGGTACGTATGACGTAGAATCAATAAAAAACTTACTTGTTTGATTGAATCGGCTATGAGAACAGTAAAGATGCAGCATACGCCGACATAGGTGCATAACAAAGATAATTCCGCAAATATACTGAAAATGCAGAATATGGTTATTTCTATAACTTAGGCAGATTTAAATCTAGTCACTGTTATAAACAACATCAGAAAACTACTTATTCAATTCATAAGCAAGTTCAGTGTTACCATTACAATCAGAAACGCTAATGAAACACATCATTTTTAATGAAAATGGTCAAAATACTCATTAAAGCAAGTTTTGGACAAAAATTCAAGTTCATGAGTATAATGACTCAGAGATTTGTTAACAAGTTGATGAGATTCAGAAAAAAACAGATAATAAGACACAAAGTAAAAAAGCTTAAGCAAAGTAAAGTACCTAAGCGTAAGCTTAAGTAAATTGCTTAAGCGGTAGTAGTTACAATATCCTACTAAGTAAAGTCTTTGTGTATCTACCTTGTTGTATTATTGCTTAAACAAATCTCTGAAATAGAAATAGAAATAATATTTATTCACTTGAACAGCGGTTACAGAGATGTTCCGTTGGTACACATAAAAATGAGTAGAATGTTCAGCACCCTCGCCGGCATCACCAGCATGTGAATATAAAAGTTGAAATTTAATTTCATGCAATAATTAACGACTAAGAACCAAGTAGGCCAAGCAACTTATAACATTAAATACTTTATGGAGATCTGAGTCATTATACTCATGATCTTGAGTTTTTACTGTGGTCTGTGATATGGTGAAAAAAAAACAACCAAATTCTAGTTGTAGCTACTTGTGCACTGAAGGATGCGTAAGGACACGAAAGCCAGTAAAAAGTTGCAATAGCCTACTAAGTAAAGTCTTTGTGTATCTACCTTGTTGTATTATTGCTTAAACAAATCTCTGAGTCATTATACTCATGATCTTGAGTTTTTACAGAATACTGTGGTCTGTGATATGGTGAAAAAAAAAACAACCAAATTCTAGTTGTAGCTACTTGTGCACTGAAGGATGCGTACAGACACGAAAGCCAGTAAAAATGTGTTTATATTTATAGTGCTTCCATAAAAACAAATGTAAAAATTCTTGAAAACTGATTACCTCGCGGCCCTAGCATAGGGCCTTACTGCCTTAGGACCATTGGCGAAGGTAGCTCTACAAGTCTCCGCATAGCTCATTAGGGGTTTGCGTTCAGCTTTGCAGCACCCGCGAGATGTATCCACCTAGAAGTTATGAAAGTTATGAAAATAATAGTTTACAAACATTTGTCGTTAGCGAAACATTATTAATTTCTCACAGATATGCATTACCATGATCACGACTCTACGATATCGCTGACGTTTAGGTCTGTGACGATGTGGTTACTTAATTTCATACAAATCTTCACATACGTTTACTAGCTTGTGCCCGAGGTCTTTTCCCCGTGGTATTAAAAATATCTGACTTCCTTCATCATCATCATCATCATCTGGTTTCCAACCTCGTAGGGAGGGGTAGAAATTTCGAAAAATCCCTTCTATTTAAGTGCACCTCTATGACCCTCGAAGACTTCAGGCATGACCAATTTTCAAGCCACAGGTCAATGGGCCTATCTTTGAATTTTAAATTTGGCGATTCTTACGTGTTTGTTATATTGTATCTTTGTGTTTATATTATACTAGCCGCAAAATCTCAAATTTGCTTTTTAGGTTACGCTGCATTAGCCATAGTTGGTTACGCGGCATTGCAGTATCATTGACGGCAATGGCCTTATCCTACATGCGACGTTATTATTATTGCTATTATTTACAGAGCTTATAATAATGTTGAAGTAAGAAGAAATTCGGATGGATCATTTGTTAGTTCTTTACCTCAAAATCATAATTTCCTTGTAGCGATTCACCGAATCGCGTTTCACCTCGATCCGATCGTATATTTATTTAAATATAGCGTTGTGTCACAATCGTTTCTTTTTTTAAGTCGCTATAAATTTTAGTCGCAATTCACCTCGATCGTGTGTTAGTGTATTTTAGTGCAAACATCAATTTAACGTGTCCAATTAATTAGTCCCAAGCAAACTTCTATCGCGGCGAAATGAGTCTAGAGTAAAATACTATAAAGAAAGAAAGAAAGAAAAAGTTTATTCGGCAAACTTGTAGGTAGCATACATCTGGTACATATAACTTAATGCTTAATTAAGGTCAACTTAAAGCTAGCCGAAAGGGCTGGCAGCTCAGCAATGCTGAGGTACGGAACCACAGCGCTGGTTTTCAGCTGCAGCCAAATAAAGAGGAAAAACTACTACACGAAAAAATGCGTCAAGTACATGATTCTATTGAAATGTTAGTAGGTGAAATTATATTCGGTGAATCGCTACAAGGAATTTATGCTTTTGAGGTAAAGAACTAACAAATGCGATGGATTAAGTCTACAGTTTTGATAACTGACACGTGAGAGTGCCCGTGCGTGGTAAAGGCTCAGTTAATAACCAAATGGCACTAGGTATTAATCTATGCACACGGCTAAGCACTTAACCGAGTCAAATGCACTTAATTAGCCGTGGAACAGTAACTACGTATAGATATAGTGCATAATGGTTTCGTATTTTACCGGAAAACTTCTTTTTATCGTGCTATCTCAATTAGTTTCAGTACCCGTCGCACATACGGGTATCAAATCGATCTACGCGACCAAAATTATTTTCGTGCAGATACTACTCTTAAATGGAATCAATAATTAAAAGAACGGTTACTGATTTAAAAATAAACATAAATTGTATTTATTGGAAAAATAATATTTTTCTTCTGGGTGTGGCGTCGCAGAGAAATTAGCATTTCGAGTGTGTCTGGCTAAAAACTTTCTTTTTTGTCCTTTTCTACGCTTCTCATGCTGCTCAAGAGAGGGATCCGAGTTGAGAAGCAATCTACTTACCTACTAATAATTAACAATAAGCAATAATAAAATAATTTAATGTAAATCATAATTTTAGTACTTTTTTGCCAAAACTTCATGACTTAAAAACGCTTATCTGCGACTTTCCGCGGCTACATTTTAAACAGTTATCTTTTTAAAAATTTCAAGTTAAAAAATAACAGGAATCAAAACCCAATTTGACCCAATAGGACAACTAAATCCTAAATATGTGTAATACGACTAACTTTTATAACCCATAAACCTAGTCAATAGATAATAAATATGATTAAAATATCAATAGTTTATGACCTATTGTATCAGGATCCATAACTATTTTTTCGATTAATCACTTAAACGTACAAATATTTAATGTCAAAGTTAGTGATTGCACACGTACACCAAGAACAGAAAAGCGCAACGCGGAAATGTGAAATTCCGACTTCTTGTTAGGGTACAGCAGGGCTACTACGAAACTCGAAACTCGAAGTTCGTGTCGTGCGGTCCCTCTGACACTTATACTTACTGTTTAATACGAGAGCGAGAGGGACGGTACGATAAGAACTTCGAGTTTCGTAGTAGCCCTGCAGGTTGCACGTGAGAATAATGGGAGGGTGTAGATATTGTCTACTGTTAGTAACCTTACCGGAAGTACTCGTTTTTTTTACCTGTCGTGTTTTATGAAATTGACTTATGGCCGCGTAGACACTAAATAATAAAGTTCCATTTTGTTGCAGTTCGGTTTTGACCTTTCACACTAAAACTTTTAGAATTTATTTATTAATATAGTTCCATATTAATGGATATGAGAATGTCGAAATGTATGCACGCGCATTAGTTCCGAATGCCGGCACCGAATTGGATAGTTAAGTATATTTTTGTCGTGTTGCTTATTGTCAGGACAGTTTGTGTTTAAAAAAAAATTGGAACAGGGGCGAATTGACACTTCGGGTGCCGCTGCCGTTGTATTCCGATTGCAGCCCGACTTTTCTTGATGGACATTATTATGTCCTATAATCCGTACTAACATAGTTTCGTACGTTTGTGGCAGTAATACATTTATAAGTATAATAAGAAAAGCATTTACCTACTTACTCGTACTGCTCAGCTACTAAATGCATTTGTAAGTCTATGACCGGGTTGTACCTACTGTATTGACAGTTGATATGATCGTGTTTTTCCAGCTTCGTAATGGAAAATGTAATTAAAACAATATAATTTGTGGGTTACAGATAAACAATGGAACATTACAAATTTTGAAGGAATAGGTAAGTTAAAAGACTCATGCTAACATGTTGTTAGATCATAAATAACATTAAAACAACTCGTAGGTACATCATGACGTGTCCATTATTTCCCGAAGTTGGCAAGTGTGAGTCGGACCCGCACTTTGAAAGTTCCGTAGGTACATATAATAAACAATAAGATTATTTTCACTTGTTTTTTACCGAATTAAAAAAAAGGAGGAGGTTATCAATTCGGTTGTATTTTTTTATGTTTGTTACCTCAGAACTCCGTCATTTATGAACCGATTTGAAAATTATTTTTTTCTTCGTATAGGAATGCCTTCAATTAGGTCCCATAAGCTCCAAATCAGGATCTGATTATAGGATCCTAAAGAAATCGAGGGAACTCTTCAAATATTGTAGGGGCACATATGGTAATTTCGATATAATATTTAGTAGTAGCTCATGCATTTGCTCTTGAAAATCATGGTTGATGATCGGAGTTAGGTACTACGAGTACTCAATAACTAGACTATTTCACGGGTTGAATTTCAATTACTTTAACACAGTTGCTAAGCAATTTATGCTCATCGTAATGCATATGGTGAAATGGAACGGGTGGTGAAGCACCAGGACTCTTCAATAATGAACGTCTCTGTATCGGGAAATACAATCTTTCGTAAAAGGTGGCAGTTGACATTAAAATATGGCATCTTAGTTTATTTACACTAAATAGCGTAAAAAAAAATTATAACAAAAAAATAAAACCGACTACAAAAACCTTGAAAATAATTTTCTACCAGTCTGAAGTCGGTGCCTCAGCACGAGCCAGCAGGAGTGGTTTAAGCCCTACATATAGGTATAGTATGTAGCTGAGGTAGACGACTATAGGTCCCTTTGTAGTCGGTTTTATTTGTTGTTATACATTTTTTATTCCTCCAAAACGCAAAGTTGCGATGACATGTTAGTAAACCATATTCTTCAATTCAATTTGTTTACTTACAAATATATGAACGCAGTGTCCACAAATGAAGGCAATGATGATCGTGCCAATAATTCCAACCACCCACCCCGCATTGGCAAAAGCAAGCGGCATTGCCAGAAGACCGGAGCCAAGCGAAGCCTTCAGGAGATTTGCCAGCGATCTGACATTGCTGAAACGTATTGAAAAGATGTGATTTACTTTAGCTCATTCATAACATAATGAACATAAACAATTGAAAATATAACTAGAGACCAAGGGGCTGGCAGCTATCTCTCTCAATGAATCGCCATCGCCATTCAACGAGGGAATGCTGCCAGCCTCTTGGGCACCATGCCAGGGGGGACCTTTTTTAGATTTAATTTAGTATGTATTAAGTTTTTAAGTTAGGTAGTTTATAGTTAAGTTTTATATGAAAATATTAAAGTGTGAAGGTTGTTCTGGCGGTGAGCTCAGAGTAATGTTTTAGGGTACGAAAGAAAATCCCTGTTAGGTAATGTCGCTTTTAGGTGCACCGTGTTATTCTAAACATTTAGTAGGTACTAACAAAGGAACAGATTTGGAAACTTCCTGGAAAAATTATGTGATATTTCAATATTGTATTTTGAGGTTTACAAACAAAGTCATCATTAGAGTGCACCCAATTTGCCTACTAAGTTACGTTATAATGATTATTGATTATCAACGCACGCCATGGCATAATAAAGTACATATATATACCTAGTGCCAACCACGAAGACGCGTGATTTTGCCAAAATTAGCCATTAATGACATTGTAATAAAAACCACGGCACGCGTCATCGTGAATGACTCTACCTATAAGTGAGTAAATAGTTCTTATTTGTTCCAAAAAATAAAATAAAAACTTTTATATTACAAAATATTGTCATACATTGAAGTGGTACTTACGAATTCGGTTTTTCCACTTTGCGATGTTCGAATGGATTATAATCATTGTTGTCATTACAGACAGTGATACTTTTGTCGCCGTCCATGGTTGTATAATAATATATTATTTAAATGAATTTAAAACGATCAGATCCACATTCGTTGTTGATAGAAAATCGATGTTAAATACCATTTGAAAGTGCCTCAACATCAGCTTATTATACGAGTGCTAGTCTCCGCAATCAAGATAGCAATGTAAGTGCAGTTAGTGAGCTACTAACAGAATGTCAGTGCTACGTTCTTTGAAATTTTATTTTTCCGCTGAGTATTAAACAATAGGATTTTTCCACATTAATTTGTGTGGAGCGTTGACACCGTATCGGTCAGGCTCATACAAGCGTGGAGATGAGTAGCAAAAAAATGTAAGTGTAGGTATCTTGGTTTATTTGAAATTTACTTATACGTTTCAAAATTATGATCAGATTGACATAGATAACATTAGGTGCGCGTTTAAAACATCAATTTATTTTATACATTTTTACAAACCACGCGCGTTAACGTATATTCGACGCGGCGTTCAGTACCTAATGCGTGTGTTGATATTGATTGTAATTTTGAGTAGGTACTTAGATCTCTAAGAATTTAGTCCGAAACTTCTTCACCCTACTCTCTCAGATCACAAGTAGTAATTACGTATCCTTATCAGTGAGTCTTAGAATTCATCTGAATTTATAGTTATTTTATGATTGTAATCCCGTTTATCATTTAGATATAAAACTAAGATAAAAGATAAAATACAAGCACGAGCACATGAGCACCATAACAGCAAAAAATTCATTCAACTCTTCTAATTAATAATTATTTTTTCACACCTCTCCTTCAGAAAAGTAACTTTTCCTCCCTGACGAGAGGGAGCAAAGTGCAACTTTTCTGTTCAAGGCGTTTCTAAGTATTTTATTTATTTTTTGAAGTTGATAATTGTAAAGCCACGCCATTTTCTATGCTGGTTGTTCTTTAATAATATTTAGATATTTTTTTTCAAGCTTCTTAATGCTCTGTGTGAAAAGTTGTATGAGCCACTCGGGAGCAAAATTATTTTCATCTTGGGCGTTACCACTTGAATCCCTCATTACGCCCAGGATTCTACTTTAGAATCCCTCGCTACGCTCAGGATTCTGTTGTAGAATCCTTCGCTACATTCTGGATTCAATGTATGCCCTCGCCGTAAATACACCATTTTGCTCCCTTGTGACACAAATAACTATAGTATACCTATGTAAAGAAGAGTGTGTAGGGTTGCAATATCGCGTTGTTACTCAAATTCAACATTACTCGTAGGTATTTTCAGAATATTGCGCTTACTATTTCGCATATTGCTGTAATACCCGCATATGTATTAGATACCATTTCATCAGTGCCGGTTTTAGCACTTCCAGCGCCCTGGCCGAGATTTCCTTGGCGCTCCAAACTTTTGGGAATTTTCTAGAAGGTACAGGCTTCAGGCGCCCCCCACCGCGCCCTACCCTAAAGCCGCTACTGAATGACATAAACATAGATAGAATAGGAACACAATGCTTCATAAATTATTTTTAAACACTAAGCGTGAAGTAGTTATTTATGCAACTGTATCGTAATAGGGGTCCTTAAAACACGAGTCTGGTTTTATGAAACGAGACGTAGCCGAGTTTCATAATAGGGTCACATGAGTGTTTTAAGGCCTAATTACGTACAGTTGAATACAATATTTTATCTACATCCATATATTAAATCCTCTATCATGCGTTCAAGAACCATTGAGAATAGCCAGCATTAACGAGAACTAGGTATGTCTGCCCCACGAGCTGCGCCCGCTGCGCGCCCGACGACCTAGGCCTGCTCGTGAGCTCTGCGCCCCCCACCGCACCGGTACTGTAACGATGTATGAAATCTCTTACGTATTACGATACTGCCGTGTTCATAATAGAATCCAGTGTCGTAATGCTGGGCATTATCTATGGGTTTTGAACGCATAATGGAGGATTTACTACGAGTATATGGGTGTAGATAAACGATAATTTACCTTTAAAATTAATATTATAACTTTATCTACTACTAACATACCTTTTTATGCTCTCGACCTCGCCCTTGTGTATATAATTATAAGGTATGCAATTTAGCAAGCACTCTATTTGTAGAGTGCTTGATCTTGACCTTTGGTCCCAATTTCAGTATTCTAAACTTATAAGTTTGTTCGTAAAGTTGAGAAGTAAAACCTAAGCAAAGTTTTGTAGGTAAAGAAAGTATAGAAACAGAAGAAGATAGCAGATAGATTTATGTAGTTACTACGCCGAATCGTATTTATTGTTTCCCTATGAAATTATGTATTTACGTATGGAAATAATTTCATCTGGTTGCCATACTTACGAAATTTTAACTGGAAGTAAAGTATTTTTTTATTAAATATATTTTGACGGTTGATGTATTTAAAAAAAAGTGTAAGTTAATCTTCACTTAGATTAGCTATACGTGTCACTATGCCCTTATTGTGAGGCTTATAGTGTGTAAGGAAAATAGTGTCATCTGGCTATCACACGTGCCTGTACTACCTGCTATCACACAATACGCGTTTATGATGCTATTTCCCTAGCATCGATATTTACAAACAGCAAACAAACAAGCAACAAATCACGAAATTAAAACGACAATATTTCTATTCCGCTTATTAGTACTGTGTGTATTTTTTTTACTACTTTGTGATACCTACAATACTCACGTAACTTTGCAATCTTCACCTGAACTTCCATTACATTATAAGTGATTATTTTTATCACTATGTTTACACAATTTGATTGACAGTATTTGCCAGCTAGTCAGCAATATGAGACGTTTACCTAAGCCAATAATTTCACAACATAACATCGTAAAAGCAAACAAAAGGCGATACTTTGTTTATCAGTAGCGTTAGCATCAGATATTTCCGTGGCTTACATTTTTTCTAAATACTGAATATCCTCCTGTCCTTGGGCAAGCCGGTGGGAATAGGGTTCTATGGACGCTTCGCCACTGCGAGATATACTTTATTCTTAGTGTTTGGATTCATATAAAAATAAAAATACCAATTGACTGCTTGACTTATCAACTTTCAGTCTAATCCTCTAAACCACAGGGTATATTATAAGTTAAAATTTAGTAGGGATTTCCTTTACGATACAGATTAAGAATGAGCAGAGTAAGCAAATTTTATTCCTGAGCATCCTAATATTGATAGATTTTACGAAGCCGAGTAGAAAATTCATCGATATAACCAGGTATTAATAATACGTATGTACGTTTTCTACTATTATTATACGTACATACGTTGGTAAGAAAACAAAACATCATATTAATATTAACTTATTATATACTTAAACACTATTCAGTTTGGCCAGTTTGTATCTTTATAATGTCTAATACAGTGACGGTACAGCCAGCGAATAAACAGAGAAAGCCAAACGCAACGATGAAACAGTTCTTCCAGAGGACCCAATTGAATCTGCCAAGGTCGTTCCACCTGAAAACCGTCTCGATGATGCCAGGAATGATGAGGCCAAGAATGGAGTAGAAGAGAGACCCCACTATGTTTATGATCTGCTCCAGTAAGGGTAGAGCCATGCCGATGCCCACTGAGAAAGATAAACAAAGTAGTAAAAGTTTGTTTGATGGTATAAACGATTAATTGAGAGTTTGACTTTGAAACATGCGGAAACAAAATTAATATTATAGACTTTTAAACATTTTGCAAGAGTCGCTACTATCCGGCTGTTTGCAGTGGTTCCAAACAACCGTAGAAGTAGTGTCTAAATTTTAATGCGTTAATCGCTTGAGATCAGAATGGAAAAAAATAGTTTACATAAAATGCGCTTTAAGGATATCTTTATATTCTGTCATTTTTCAAAATCATTATCTAAAACTTGTAAATGAACATGACCCAAAAATCATAAATGGCAATGTGCACAGATAGTTGTTAAGTCTTAAACTACTGAAATCACGTGAAAATCACGTCTTTACAATTAATAACTTGCGACAATAAACTCAAAGGCTCAGGTAAAGTAGATAGCTACTCAGTAGATTCCGCATAAGCCGGGTACTAAACCGTGGCAGATAATGACATAAACGGGGGATTAAAAAGTACTTAACCACTTGAAACTTACCGCAAAAACATACTCCGACGACCCGTGATACTATCTGAGCGACGACTCGGTAATTCGGCTTGATTCGAGGCTCAGTATATTTAGTAAAAGTATCGATTACAACGAAGAATTGTAAAGGATACGTGAAGAAAATTGAGAGAGCTATAAACACTTTAGCACATATAGCTGGCCTGTGGAGTAAAAAGAATAGTTAAATAACTCTGCATTATGATGCCAATTCCGTCCAAATTACAACCAAATATGTGATATGATTAGAAATATATGTAACTTAGACATTTAATGGTTTAAAGGTAGGACACAGCAAAGTGAAGAGCGAAAAGTAGAACGGGCAGTGTAGGAATAGTAATAGGTCTCTTTCTTTTGTAGGCACAACAGATTTTTCTTATCTTACTGTTTTTAATTGACTCTCCCGTAGGAAATTTTTGAACACTAATCTAAGTAATCTTTACATCTTACAATTAAATCTTCTTATCTACTTAAAACTTGTTATTGTTAATTGAAAGGGCAAACCCAGTCCTTTAACTGAGTATACCGGGTGTGGCCTGTAATATGAGCAAATAAATAAAACATAGATCATACTCCTCAAACTGAACAGCATTAGTTCAGCGACTTTTAAAAATAATTAGTTTTTTAATTTTTATTACACCTTTAAGTTTACTCGAAGAGCCAAGGTAATGCAAACTGTTTGATGTTTGTAGCGTGACAGGCGACGTCAGTTGTGTTCTAGGATGGCGTACATTGATAGCAGTATTTAATTTGTATGAAAAAAGGAGAATTCAAAGACTCCATTATTTTTAAAAGTCGCTGAACTAATGTTGTTCAGTTTGACGAGGACGATCTATGTTTTAATTTTTTGCTCGTATAACAGGCCACACTCGGTATGATATCTATCTTTTCCATTCCGCTAAGTGGAAAATAAAATCCTAGAATCGATTAGGCAAGAAACACGTTATGTAGTATGTTAGTTATAGTAAACTGTTTATATTCAGTAATACATGCATAGTTATAGTTTAATATAAACATTACGTAATGTTAAGTAAATTAAGTTTTCAAT
This sequence comes from Choristoneura fumiferana, assembly GCF_025370935.1. NCBI lineage: Eukaryota > Metazoa > Arthropoda > Insecta > Lepidoptera > Tortricidae > Choristoneura > Choristoneura fumiferana. The sequence goes on from NC_133473.1 coordinate 15,007,562, forward strand.
TTTTATTGTGGACATCATGGGCTACTTATAAAATTGTAACGTCTTAATAATAATGTCCAAGGCTTTAAAATAAAGTAAAGTTTTTTTTTATTAGTAACCACATTTTTTATATTATTATTTAGTAGGCAACGAAACGCTTTTTCTTGACGCTACGAGTGTAGAAGTAAATACGTGTAAAATTTAACCTTCCCTTATCATTTAACATGTTCATTAGTAAAAAGAAACCTTTGCGGCAATCAGATCCAATTGCCAAGTTACAATACGATCTCCTTGCGATAGACCCTGTTTACATTATTCGAGTAAAAGCTTACAGTAGCTTGCGGTGCTCGATCGATATCTTGTAACTCGTTAAAATTATGAATAACCCTGCAATGTATCGGTAATCGGTACTGGAACGATTTTACTGTAAAGATGTAAACTGGGTCTAAATTAAAGATATACCTATCTATCTCATACGTCACACAGTCTTGCTTGACTTCTCTGATATACCGGTGGTGAACTCACCATTCATCCATTGGTAGATTCAAGGTTATTGAGCCTCGAAGTACATCGCCATATCTGAAGTAGCCGAACAGGCCCAAAGTGCTATATAGGAACACTATGACCCCCATAGCCACTACCAGTACACTGGGAAAACCAAGGAAATGTTTCGGTTTCTTCATGGCATTCTCCACTGGCATAACCACTCCTATGCCCTCCATCGCAAAAATAACTGTCCTAAAAATATAATGTTCATTATTCTGTATTCCAAAATATGTTTATGGTCTGTTTCTTAATTCGAGATACTAAAATGACGTTTCATGTGTTACCTGTTTTTTGCGTCTCATAAATAGTGATGTGCCGCAACCGGTTATCACCGAAAGATTTTGTAGGAACCTATGTACCAATGTATGTATGTCGTAAAATATTGAGATATGAACGGATCCGTGATGTAGTAACATGTAGGGCACTTAGGACATTCTAGAAAAGGTAAAATAGGTCTAATAAAAATGCGACCGTTTTGGAGATATTTCGACTTTTTATAGATGTTGATGTTTAAGTTTCAATTTCATTCTAAGTAAGATCCGCTGGCAGATGGGCCTCTCTGTGTATACATATATGTACGTATTTACAACCATACACTTTCTTGGCTTAGATTTTATCACTTTATCGTAAAAGTGCATTTATATTTTCAAAATAGAAAGTAGAATATTGAATGCTTTAATGTTATTTTTGCTATCGTAAAATATACATTTTATCGATTATTTACGAAACCGAAATCATGGAGCAGCACTGTTCCTTTTATGCTGGCCACATTATTTTTACGTTTGACATTTCAGACTGTCATTTTAGTATCTACATTTCAAAAATAGACCATAGGTACTTTACTTATCTAAGTTATTGATAATATTAAAAATGTGAGTTTTAATGTTTCTTCACGCAAAATCAGCTGAATGGATTTTGATCAAATTCGGCACACAAGGTAAATTGTATAATTTACTGAATTTTTGCACCGAAGTCGCGGGAAACAGCTAGTGTTACCTATAATAAAGTGGTAGACTTCATCTTATAAATTCTTTGTTAATTCGTAGGAATAAACTCTGTTAGCGGTACACTACTGAACAGGATCTAGTAAATCTTTCACTGACAGAAAGCTACACTAACCCCCTGTCCCACCATCCATTGATTAATTTTATCTGACGGATAAATGTGATGCCGTCTCTGTTTGTTTTGTTCGTATAGACGGAGTCGGCATCACATTTATTCCGTCAAATAAAATTAATCAATGGGTGGTGAAGTAGCCCCTAAATAATCACGATAGCCATGGGCTAATATTTTCCGAGAAATATGCAAATTGCGCTTCTTTTGTTAACTACGAACTCCAGACTCCAGCATTACGGAACTCAACACCCAAGAAAATCATCATACCGACGACTAAACCATTCTATGCTGAGAACCTGGGTTCGATTCCTAGTGCTGCTTTCTTTCTCTGGTTTTTCTATGCATCCATGTCTCAGTTTGCATTTTCGATATAACCATTCTATCGAAAGTGGTGATTTAGGAGAAGAATATCAAGTTCCCGCAGGTTGTAGTCAAGTTTCGGGTAACAGCCAGCGACTTATACTTACGATAAAAACGCAGGATATCTAGCAGGGTTGCCGATGGCTATCTTGTCATTGAATTTAATCGGCCCACTGAAGATATAGTATAAGCAAAACAAATACGTTGCAAAGAGCAAAACATTCGCCGTGACTGATAAAATGGCCAGCCACTTCAGGTATTTGATTTGGCACATCAGGCATAGCGGGACTAATAAGATCAAGCAGTAGTATTCCACAGGTAAGATCATCGATGGAGCGTAATTGTCGGCCAGCTGTAACAAAAAAGATTTCTGTTTGACGGAAAATATTTATTTTGTAGACTCGGGGGATAAACAATTATTTTAGAACTGCTATTTTGTATACTTTTGTCTCATGACAATAAAGACGAAGAGAGACAGTTACATGAAATATAAATAATAATGAAATAAGTTTAAAGAACAATGTTAGTTATTCACTACCTTGTCTTCTCGACTTTAAATCATATCCTTTTTTTTACTATTAAACGTTCCCTATCTGTTTTGTAGACTAAGATCTAAGTACAGGAAGGTCGGTTTTAAAGCCAGTTTATCTGAAATGAACCAGATTCACGCTAACTTCTTCGTGAAGGATGGGAGGATTAATATTCTTAAATTTCTATTTACGTGTAGTATAATACGAGAGTTCCGATGACCGTGCGTATATAAAGTACCGTTAGGAAAAAATACCTATTAAAAAATCTTAGCAACAAACTAATTTAAGTGGAATTGAGACCTTGTCTTTCGCCTTTTTTGGCTCGATGTTAATGACATTGTTCCTATGATAGTTGCAGCAACGAGTCATTGTAATTATTTGATTTAAGCAATGACTGCAAGGATATTTTAATATTTTATTGACTGTTAGTGTTAGAGCGTTTTCAGATTATCCGATCCGTTATCGGCATCGGATGCCGATACGATATCGGGGAAGTAAAATGTATGAAATATGTACTATGGCCAGCAAAAGTCGGGACAATTCCGAAACCATAATCGTCTGACACGTGAAACGGCGCCATCTTGTGTTTGAAGTGTATTAGCGGTATTATTATTTACTAACTTAGTTAGTTTATTAAGATGTCACTAGATGGCGCTGCCACTGACCTTAAAAAAATATTTTATATTCTATGTTGGAAATTCATATATTTCGCTGCCGTAGTAACTAATTATCCTGCCTGCGAAGCGCGTAAGCGAACATTTTCTGTCTCTTCGTACTTGTCGTTAAGAGAAGGGATATATTATTCGCATTACTATCGTTCTTGCCCTTCAAATATTCCAACGATAAATTCTTGGTGTGTGTGAAGTTTCTCCAATCCGCACTGGGCCCCGCGTGGGAACATACGGCCCAAGTCCTCTCATTCTGAGAGGAGGCCTGTGACAGCAGTGGACGTGTAGTATCTATAGTCTGGGAATGCTGATGATAGTGAAAATTCTTTATTTACGAAGACCCATGTTGCGAATTAGTTGTAACTTAGTTAATCTCTCAAATCTAGCAGTAAATTTACAAAAAACACAACTCAATATTAGCCGCCTGGTGGGATTTGAACTGTGACATTACGAACGAGAACGAAGTTTCAGAACCACTTGACCATCGTACTGTTATCAACTAAGCGATGAAAATCGGATCTATATCGGGTCGTCTTAAAATTAATCGGTAAGTCATGCGTGTTTAACTAAACTTAAAATAGGGTAGACTGAAGATCTTCAAACTACCAGGCTAAGTTTTTATATACAAAGATTTTGCTACTTGTTTCAGCTGCTTGCAAATCGTTTGATCGTCATTTTTCAAGTTGAATCTGCTTATTATCGTAATTATCTTTAAAATGAGTTCCATCGCAATATTGAAATGGTTAAAACATGTGAAATTATTAAGTTTATATGAAGAAGGAAAAAATATGTCGGAAAATTTCTAGAGAATTGGAGTTAATGTGAGTTTTTTTTGTTCGTTCATCCTACCAACTTCTTCATTCAACATTATATCTACGTTATATTATTTTATGTTTATTTATATTGTTACAGATAAAAGTTATATTTGGGTACGACGATATCAAGACGAAGGATCTTTGCTGCATCGTCAAAGATCGGGTAGACCACTGTTAGAATTGTCTTCCAGAGAACAAGCTGCCGTGCATAACGTTCGTGCAGATAACTGCCAATACACCGGTCGCGTATTGTGTAAGACTGGTTTGAACAACACAAAAATAATATTAAAGTCGTTCCTTGCCTGCCAGATCACCGGATTTAATCCCATTGAAAATTTATGGGGTGTTATAACCATGTCCAACCTTGGGATAACCAAAATAAGCGAACTCTGTTACGTTAGAAGCCCACTGTGTAATAATAAGGGACAGTATCGCGCTCTAATATGTGTGAAAATCTAGTTGCTCGATGCGATCTTTTTGCAAGCAGTTATCGACAATCATGGTGGTATACACCATTATTAAAATAAACTTGATAGTTACGTGTAGACCCGGTTATATACTGAAACAATTATG